>NC_081412.1:291282671-291588126 GCF_030272615.1 Cryptomeria japonica
AAAACCAGTCACCATGTCGGATTACATAACTCAACCAAATATCCACATAACATCATGAAACTCATACTAAATCAACTAGAGATAAGTATCTCAAAACCCAATAAACTACATCAACACGTCTGCACTAGCTCACCAAAACCAACTCTCTGCAATAACCAATTCTTTGCAAAATAGGAATATGTTGACATCAATGACAATAACATATCCCAACAACTCTAATATCTAACAATCTCCCCCTTTGGCATTTATGGAAACATATGAATGTGAAAAACCATCAATGCAAAGAAAGAAAACAACATCCAACAATTATCTCCCTCAAAATTGCAATGATTAGACAATTACCTCAAAAATACTTCAGAGTTTTTCACATGCTCTTCTCCTCCTTTGACAGTAATGCCAAAGACAAATATAAACCATTATTCTCATGCATCTCTCCCTCTAAGAATGAAAATCTCTCCCCCTTAAGATAAACTCACAAATCTGATCAATTGAACAATACACTGACTACTCCTCTAGAGCAACAACACCAACTCATCAATCAAGATAACAAGATAAGACAATGAAATCCATCGGATCGATGCAGCCCAATGCATCTAGTTTCCACCAAGAGGAGCAATCACCCCTAACTTCTCTCTCAGATATACAAATGTCTCAGTAGGAAAAGGCTTAGTGAAGATATCTACAATATGTTCCTTTGTAGATACATACTCTAGTCTGACTTCCTTATCACTAACTTTCTCTCTCAGAAAATGAAACTTGATCGATATATGCTTGGTCTTAGAATGTTACATTGAATTCTTAGAAATATTGATAGCACTAGAATTGTCACAATATATAATAGTAGGCTCGTGATAAACAACTCTAATATCCTTCAACATCTACTTCATCCGAATAACCTGAGTATAGTTGGTAGCAGTAACAATGTATTCAACTTATGTAGTAGATAAAGAAATAGAATATTGCTTCTTACTTGTCCATGCAACCAACTTCTTTCCCAAAAATAATGCTCCATTAGTAGTGCTCTTTCGGTCATCAACATCACCTATCCAATCAGCATACCAAACTCTAGGGGCTTGTTTAAGACCATACAATGCTTTCTTTAATTTTCAAACCATGTCTTCTTCATCTATCAATGAATATCCATCCAGTTTCTCAATGTAGACTTTCTCTTCTAACTCACCATTCAAAAAGGTTGACTTCACATCCATCTAATATGCCTTGAATTTCTTATGAGCAGAATATGCAAGAAATAATCTAACAGCTTCAATTATAGCTACCGAAGCAAAAGTCTCCTCAAAATGAATACCTTCCATTTGTAAATATCCCTTACATATTAGTCTTACTTTGTTTCTGACAACTTCTCCAACTTCAATCAGCTTATTCTAGAACACCCATTTAGTACCAATTACATTCTTCTCCTTAGGTCTGGAAATAAGTTCCCATGTTTTGTTCTTCTCAATCTGATCTAGCTCTTCTTCCATAGCTTTAGCAACATATTTAGGCTCAATTTTAGAAATCAAACATGTCTCTTCAGCAGAAATTCATCTCCTATTCATCGCACCTATATTCTTATCACCAATAATCTAATTCTCTAAATGATTTAGTCTTAATACATACTTTAGGCTCTTGAACTTCTTCACTGGTAGCAGTATCAGCATTCACTATCTTTACCTCTATTGGATCACTATCTTCATACTTGGACTCTGTACTTGCTTTGTAGTAACATTATCATCATTAGACTCATATCCACATGCTCTGATTTTCTTCTCGCTTAGTATAATATCCCAAAAATATTCCTTCATCACTTCTTGCATCAAACTTTCCTATATCCTTATCTTTTTTGATATAACATTTTCTTCCAAAGATTCTGAAGTATCTAACTATAGGAACATGACCAAACCATAGCTCATAAGGGGTCTTATCGAAATCACCTTTTATATGCACCCAATTGAATGTGTATACAGCAGCTCTAATAGCTTCTCTCTAGTAGATATTCAGAAAATTCCCTTCGATCATCATAGTTCTAGCAACATCCAAAATAGTTATGTTCTTCCTTTCAACAACTCCATTTTGTTGAGAAGTTCTAGGAGTAGATAATTGTCTCTAGATTCCATGCTCTTCACAAAAGGAATTAAAATAACTGGAGGTGAATTATCCTCCTTTGTCAGACCTTAGACACTTTAGCTTCAATCTTGTGTCTATCTCCACTCTAGCTTTGAATATTTTGAACTTCTCCAGTGCTTCATATTTCTCCCTTAAAAAAGTGACCCACATCATCCTAGAATAGTCATCAATCAGCAACATAAAGTATATGTCTCCATGCAAGCTTCTCCCTCTAGACAGTCCACATAAATTAGTATGCACAAGATCTAACAATCCATTAGATGTATATTGTTTTCTCTTGAATGAAATTCTTGTTTTCTTTCCCAAATGACATTCTTTACATATCGAATTAGTAGGGTTCACTATCTTAGGCAAATCTCTAATATCTTGAGTAGAACTAATCTTAATCATGCAGTCAAAGTTAACATGACACATTTTTTAATGCCACAACCAACTCTCATCAATCTAAGCAATCAAACAACTTTTCTCACCAGCATTCAGATGAAAGATATTACCTTTAATCTTAGTACCTAATGCAATTTATATACCGGAGCTATTCAAGATCTTACATTTTCCATTCTTAAATTGGAAATCATATCCCTTATTAACCATCTATCCAACACTCAAAGTATTATGTGTTAAACCTTCAACATACAAAACATCATTAGTATTATGCTTACCATTAAGAGAAATAGAACCTCTACCATGGATTACACAAGCTTTATTGTCTCCAGATCTCACCAAACTACCATCATACTCCATATTCACAAATTTGCCTTTATCTCGAGTCATATGATGTAAGCAGCCACTATCAATCACCCGTTCATCTTTCTCATCAATCTTAGCAGCCAAAGATTTCTCTACAATAATACAACTTGTAGAATCAATAGATACCTGATCATCTTCCTTGATAGTAATGAACACAAATTCATCTTCAGAATTCCCTTTCTCAGACTCCTCATTTATTAAACCTTCATCATCAACATAATAACACTTCTTCTGATGTCTATACTTTTGGTTAGGCTTGTAAGGCTTATCATACTTTAACACTTTTTCTTCTCTTTCAGGATATATAGAAGCAAAATGACCAATCTTATTGCAAGAAAAATATTTCAAAGGTAACTTCCCTTCATACTTACCAGCTCCTTTAAGCAATCTTTTAGTAATAAGTGCTTCAAGTTCTTCTAGATCTCTTTCTTGTTCTTCCATCTCTCTCATTTATCTTTCATATATGTACACCCTAGTTGAACTTTCTCCTAGATCATACTTCTTCTTCTAGGATACAATAGTTTTAAATGTTGTCTCAGTCTTGCCATGTGATTCACCAAGTTCACTCAATTCAAAAGCAACAAGTTTTCCAACTAGCATATCTCTTGTCAAAGTTGTCATAGTCCAGATCTCATCAATAGCAGCAACTTTATGTTTATAAGCAAGAGGAAAAGATCTCAATACTTTAACCACAATCTCATCTTCTTCAAGAACTCCATTGGCACATTTGATGTTCATCACAAGCTTATTCACCAGATACTATAGCTTTAAATGCAGTCTCAGTCTTTCCATGTGATTCAACAAGTTCACTCAATTCAAAAGAAGCAAGCTTTCCAACCAGCATATCTCTTGTCATAGTTGTCATAGTCCAGATCTCATCAATAACAACAACTTTATGTTTATAAATAGGAGGCAAATATCTCAATACTTTAGCCACAACCTCATCTTCTTCAAGGACTCCACCAGCACATCTGATGTTCATCATAAGATCATTCACTTTAGCCATAAAGGATGTAGTATTCTCATCTTCTCCCATTCTTAGCAACTCATATTTCCCTTTCAAGCTCTGCAATTTAGCAACTTTCACATGTTTATCTCCTTCATACAGGGTTTCAAGCTTCACCTAAATCTCATGTGCAGTCTACAATCCCATCACATTATTCATCTTTGCATCATTTAGGTCACTCAACAATTCTTCTTTAGTTCTAATATTACTTTTAGCATGCTTGATCTCAGTTACAGTAAGAGGACCATTCAAAGGAACAATGTATGTATTCTTTGTGATCTTCCAATAGTCTTCTCCAAGACAATTCAAGTGAACTTCCATCTAGTTTAGTTCCATCAAACCTCAGACTCTCTTTCTTGAAAATAACAACTGTCACCCCAGACCTCCTCAAGCAATCAAGCTCCTTCCAGGGATCTAGCTCTGATACCAATTGTTGGCAACAGGGCAGAAACAATGTACAAAAACTATGAGTGGGGGTTAATCAGGTTTCCCCAAACTCAACCAAATTAACCTTAATTTCACATCTGATCATGAACAACAATAGAAAAGATAAACACCACATCAACAACACACATAACACATAGATTTTTGACATGGAAAATCCGGTTAAGGAAAAAAACATAGGGGGAACCTACCCACAATAAGATGATACTCTATAGTAGTATGAGTAAATATTACAATGGGGAATGCACATGCATTCAGGCACACTTCCTATAGCTTACTTCTCAGAACAACAAAGGGAAGCAACCCTGGGAAGGCTCACTACCTTACAAAGATTGGACAACAATCCAAATTAAATGAACTAAAAGATTAGCATCTCCAAATGCCTAATTATAGTTCTGATTAAGCACATTGTCTACACAACAATTCTTCTCTACTCTTCTACACTACCGAATGATAGATTCACTTGTTCGCACATAGAATAAACTCTCAAATCATAAACACAATTGTAGACATACAACTAACATGATTACATCACCTATTTATACAATTCATCAACCTTAACCTTAAGGTTGGCTCAACACATAAGTCCTAATTACAAAAATACATCAGATGATACATAAATCCATAACTAGACCAATACAATGTCGGCAAGGACATAGAATGGACTCAAATCAAATCCTCGAACATGCAACACCATCAAATATTTCACCAAGATCATTTGTAACATGCTACAACATGGAATATGTCACATAACACAAATAATAACATCGGACCAATAAGATCTTCATTAACATGCACCATGATCAATGTAGCCACCAAAATACATAGGACACAATCAGAGAACATCAACAAGCAATGTGAATTCCACTACAATCACCACAACAACTCGTATCATAAGATTCATCATTAACACCAGCATTGAAGCTCAAGAACACCAACTGATAAACTAAAAGATACGCTTGTGAAGTTCCAAGTCATAAATCATCTGATCAGAGGACACACATGAACGTCCCAAACACTCTCCAAAATCTACAACTCAAGATATAATCATTTCAAAGCAATATGAATCAAATATTGTAATCCTACAACATAGAACACTGACAAACCAGTCACCATGCTAGATCACATAACTTGACCAAATCTCCACATAGCATCATGAAACTCATACTAAATCAACTAAAGATAAGCATCTCAAAAACCAATAAACCGCATCAACACATCTGCACTAGATCACCAAAACCAACTCTCTAGGACAACCAATTCTCTGCAATGCAGGAATATGTTGACATCAATGACAACAACATATCCCAACAACTCTAATATCCAATAGTTCTCAAGACCCAACTTACAAGACAAGTTTGTTTCCCTTTACAATCGGGTCTCAAGGACCCAATTGCAAGATATTTATCTTATGTTTTTCCTAAAGCATTCAGTTGGGTCTAAAACCCTTGACTACATATAAAGGATTTCAATGTAAGTCTAACCCTACTTGCAATCGGTTCTTTAAGAGTCAATTGCAAAGAAAAGCATTTCCTTCATATACAATTAGGTCTCAAAGACCTGATTGCATGCCAATCACTATGTTTGTTTGTGATCAAGTCTTAGAGACTCGACTGCATGTCCAACATCAACCCTTTCAGTTAGGTCTTAAGCCCCCAACTACAAGGGACTACAACCTTTTAGATCCTTGCAATCAAGTTTTGAAACCTTGACTACAAGGGCTCTCACACTATGTTCTAATTACAAGTCTTTACTTTTAATCAGGTCCTTGAGGCCCGATTACAAGGACCTTCACATGCACTTGTAATTAGGGCTTGAGGACCTTATTAAATTGATTTGTTGCAATGTCTTCACTTGTAATTAGGTCTTAAAGACCCGATTACATGGATGATCATTTTCTTCTCACTTGTAATCAGTTCATGAGACTCAATTACATTTGTAAACTTTTGCATCTTTTTGTGCACATGTAACTTGGTCTCCAAGACACAAATTTCAACTATGAATCCACACATATGTCATTTTCAACCCATCCCACATCAATCCTATGCAAACACATTCTTCCAGATTTGATAAATCAAGGTATTGGAATTGGTTTTGCAACACTTCCATTTTAAGGATGTTGTTATGGAGTTTTCAATACTGTACTCCACTGCAAAAGCCCTATTTCACACATCGAGACTACATGACTCTGAAGCATAGGCTACATTGCAATGGTATAAAGATTTTTTGAAGAATATGAAGAAAATGAAGAAGTGTCTCATGATACTTAATCATTTTATATGCTCCCTAAGAAGTAGTGATATGTAGTTTTGTTTTGACATATTACATGTAAAGTTGTAAGATGTAATTATATGTGGTCACATTACAAGTCAAAATAGATGAGGACTATAATGTTAAATAATTCAAAGTTAGTTAGAATTCTCCCATGTTTTTTTCATAGCCCCTCACCTATGTATATAAGGGTGATCCTTGTAATAGGGATCTTTTTTTTGGAATTTCATGCAACAAAACTCTGTGAAAGTGAAAAGCAAAAGTGAGACTTTGTGTTCATATTGTGATTTTGCAAGCTTAATCAAAGAAGAATGCAATTTTGGTTCTCAAACTTTGTGTTGAAATCATCTTTGTTCATTATATATATTTACTTATATCATTTATATTATATATCCTACAGAGATTGAGTTGAGCAATGTGAATTGTGTGACATATTGAAGTGTAGTTCGAATCTGCTAAGTAGACTTTATGTTACTTTGAGAATTTGGAATTAGGACTTGTGTGTGCATAATCATTCAAAGATTTTGTTCTTTTCTTTTTTATTCTTAGATAAATCTATAAAATGTGTGCAAGTAACAACATAAATACTTTGCACTTCATTTGTTATTTGGAAAAATATTGGTTAAAAAGATTTATTGTAAAGAGGTTGATAGGATAGTGATAAGGTGAAGACTTTGAGCTTCATTTCTATTTTCCTATCTCATAAGTCATTTTTAGAAAAGGAAGCAATAAGAGGCTTTTTACTTTCATGGACACTTTGCTTCTAACTAGTATAGATTTTTGAATTACTGCAAGTGAGAATTGTTTTTGGTATTAAGAAAGGAAATCCATTATAGATAGTGAATTGGGAAAATACTTACTCTGAAAAAAAGAGAGTGAAGTAATTGTATCATCCTTGATTAGTGTAAAACTAGCAAGTAGAATAATATTATTTATGGATTGCAATAGAAAAGGGGAGTCTTCCCTTATAAATAGGAGAGACTATATATTGCCTTCTGAGAAATATTGTCTTGCATATTGTGGTGTAGATCAGGAAATTGAAAAGCATCAAAACAAATAGAAATTAGGACAATCACAAAACCTAAAGCAATGAAAGCAATCCTAATCCAATCAATGAAGACATAAAGACAAGATATTCAAATTGAATGAAATTGAAGCAAACCGACATAGAATATCTCCTTCATGTGGCTCTATTGTTCTTCTTTCACCTTCAAATTTGATGTGGATCTCACCTACAAGTGCAAAAATGCATGTGGAAAGCAAGTTTTTGAGAAATGAAATTCGTAGCATAAGGTTACTCAAAAATGTGATTGATTCCCCCTTTTCATTGAAGAAAATCATCCAATTTATAGACAAATTGGAGAGAGGACAAGATTAGCATGAAGAAATTTGAAAGGAAATTCAAATCAAGAATAGAAAAATTATGACAAATTATGACAAGTTGCTATGCAAAATGTATGAAAAATTATGACAAATTTGAAGTAGAAATAGAAATTAGGAATTAGGAGAAATTAGCAAATTAGAAAATTGAGGAAAAAGATGAAATAGAAATTAGGTGAATTAATTAATAGGTTTTCATCCATTAATTAATTCATGAAAGAGACCTAGGACTAAATAAATAGATTTATTTAACCCACAAAGAAGAAGAAAAGGATTAAATGAACAAATCATAAAACCCTAGAGATAAGAGGACAAGGAATTAGGTCAAGACAACAAGAAATTAATGTAGGTTCGATCATGATTCTGATTGACAAAGGACCAATGTTGATAAATGATTGAGATTGATTGACAAAAATCAATGACAAATTGACCAAGATTGACAAGGAGATCAAATTGATAGGTGCCAATTGATGAGGAACAATGACTAATCAATCCAAATTAACATGATTGAAAAGGACAAGGATCGATGACAAATCGATCCCAAAATGACAAGATTGACAAGGACAAGGATCGATGACGAATCGATCGCAAAATGATGAGATTGACAAGGACAAGGATCGATGACAAATCGATCGCAAAATGACAAGATTGACAAGTTGATAATCACAAATGATTACTAACAAGCTAAAGATGATTGAAAGATTGAAAAGAGGACAAAACCCTAATTCTATCATCAATTAGAATTGACGATGTCCAAAATGATGATAAATGAGCATGCACATTGAGGCGACAAGATAAGATAGACCAAAATCATGACTGAAGATTGTTATCGACAAGACCTAATTGAAAAGCGAGAAAAATGAGGAATGCAGAAGAAGGACTCGATGCTCGCAAATGATAAAGACCAAGTGCGCAACATAGAAGCAATGTTAATGCAATGCAAGAACCCTAAAATAAGGCAATGCGCAAATGTTAAAGTATGACTCCACAAGCGTTGACCATTTTTAGATGTCTATAGGGGGCTTCACTTAGTGAACCTAGGTTATATCACATGCGTTCATGGCATACTAAAGAATCCCCCTATTTTCAAAAAATATTGCCCTAAAATCCTTCTTTTTCACCCCCTCCCAATACACAACCCGAATTAAAAGCCCCCTATTTTCATGAGATATTGCATTTTTTCATAGCTCAAAATTTAAAAAACCCTATTTTCACTGATAGGCAATATATTGTGTAATACCCTAAAAATTGTCATCTAAACCATGGGCCTCTAATCTCGACAACATCACCAAGGTCCTAACCAAAGGCAAATCAATCTTGAGCACATTATTAATTCTTCAATCATCAAATATCACATGGCAAATCAATCACTCAATATTAATTAAATATTTATTTAATTAATTGAATCATTCCAAGAAAATTATTTTGATCAATTATCATGTTTAATTTATTAAATATCATTGCATATTTAATTAATTAATAATTTTCCCATTAAATCATACAAAAAAGGAATTAATTTATTACAAAAGAAGAATTAATTACAAAGCAAGAGTTAAATTGAAAATAAAATAAAAGAATTGAATTGAGAGAGAAATCAAACTTGAGATACTATTTCTTTTTCTAAATTTAGAACTTGAAATTGGAAAAGCAATTAAATGAATTATTGAATTATTCTCTAAAATTGGAACTCAAAGCTTTTCAAAAAAAGAAGTTCAATTGCATTGAAAAGACTCTTTTCTTGAATAAATCAAAGAATTATCTGTTTTTATCATAAGTGCATGGAATTAATTAAATCTTATTTCTAATGCAACTTGAACTTCCTATCTAAATGCATTTCAATTAAACTATAATTGGAATATATCTCAAAGTTAACTGAACATGATTTCTCAATTATTTTCAATTAATCCTAAATTGAGATTTTTTGTAATTCTCTATAAATTCAGCCTTCATCTCTCATTCAAAACACCCCAGAGATTTTTGAGAACATGCTTGAAGATTATTATTATTATGCTGATTTTTGCTCTAGAGTCATTGAATATATTGTGCTTTTTTTAGATTATTTGCATCCATGTTGCTTGAATCCATTATTGCTTGAATTCGTTATTGCTTGAATTATTCATCCATCTTGCATTCATTTTAGCTTAATATCATGCTCATATAGATTAAATCCTTCATCTTGGTGTAGTCTAGTCACTAGTATTGCTTATAAAAATCTGAGAGCAATCTTATACTCACATCTTTTAAAAGGCAATTGGTCGATTTGTTATGGTTTTATTATTCATGCTTATATTTGTGTAACCATACATGTAATGACTTAATTGAAGTGTTGTGTCTTGCACATACAGATCCTTATTCCACTTTTCACACACACATCTTTGGTGCCCACCCTGGGGCAGAAGACTACATTTTTCGGCCTCCAAGACTGACTTTTTATTTTTGTTATTTTTCAGGTTTTTGACTTTTTGGATTTTCAGCTGTACAGCCTCTATGTCATATCGTACGACATTTCTCACAAGCCAAAACCACAAACTGTAGGTATCGTATGAATTGGAATCCTGTATCATACGAACTAGAATCCTGTATCGTATGAGCTTAAATATTGTCATACGATTCTGTAATTTTCCTAGTTAAAAAGACAAAAAAGAAAATTTCATGATTTTGTTTTTCTGTTCAAATCGATTATTCTGATGACTGACCCTGGTTGTTTATCTGTCTATCTTAGAATTTTTCATAGCCTAATCAGTTTTTGCAGAATGCTTGTCGAAGAATATGCTTGTCGCACAAAGACAATATGACTACTGATTCGTTGTCTTTGCAGGTTGCCCGAGGAGAATCGACCAAACATCGTGTATTCTTTAAATTCATTTTTAGGCACCTAAATTGCTATTTGGTTAAAGAACAAATCTGTATTTCATGTTTCTAGAAAATTCTGAGAGGTAGGAGAGTATGCTCTTGTCTTTTTCTAGACAATCAGAAATCCAGACCCTTGAGGCTTTTTCTTTGTTTGAGATTTGTACATATTTAGCAAGCCTGCCCTCCCGAGGAGCTTAAAAACTCTTAAAGCCATTATGGCTGATGTGAGGGGAATGACCTAAGTGGGAACGACTAAACATCAAGTACTCCAACCCACTATAAAATAAATGTGATTTGATGAAAATCAAGCAAATGGCAGTGCTCGGGAATAGCTCTCCTCCATACCTTCGGGTATATTTAACCTTGGTTTTCAAGGCTGGGAGACCTCTTAATTGGTTTTATACCTCGATGCGCCGAATGGACCCCTTACTAGATCTAATTAAAATTAGAAGCTACCTGGTTCACCTCTGAAAGGGGGATAATCTTTGTGCAAGAGAGATAGTAACTCTCCCAAGATACTTGTCATTTCATGCCCCCATTAGTGTTTGGAGTCAGATAATACGGTGTTGAGAATCCATTGCATGAGACTCAATGGTCATATTATGATTAGCTATTGGGTGTGTACCCGAGTCTACAAGAAAAGGTTTTATTCTCTCACCAAATTCTGTAGGGCTTGCATGTTGTGATTAGAGTTACTATTCATACTACGTGTTTTCTGTGTTTTCATCCCTCAAACTAAAACTGGAATACCAAAATTGGAGAAAACAAGAAACAAACTCAATGATCAAAAACTATGTCCATGTCAGAATTAGTCTATCCTGGTCAAAAAATCAGTCCATCTAAGAATTGGTCATACTCAGTTATCATACTCAGCTATTTGGAAAACTCTAAATTTTTGTCTATCCTGTTAACAGTCATACGAATCTGATCATTTATCGTCCTGCTCCATATCCTGTGTCGTACGAGTCTAATAATTTTTTATCTGAGCTCAATCCTCTATCGTACGAAACCTAACATTCTATCATCTGAAGCTAAATCCTATGTCGTACGATACATAATTGCAGTGAATCTTTTTTCGTCCTAGACATACCCATCTGTCATATGGTACTAGGCAGCAACTCATACGAAACAAAACTATTGTCGTCCTAAAGCTATTAAATTGTCTTCCGGCTCAGTATATCTTGTCATATGAATCTCTAATTTTGTCTGTACATAGTAGTCAAACTTTCCTAAAAATAGTCTACAGTGAACATAATACTAGTTATCATCATCTTAAGCATAAATAGATCAAGACAGTGTACCTCTGCCATTTGTGTTGCACTATTTGGTCGATCATCTTTCAGCTAGTTCAATCAACTACCTATCAAACCTAAGTCACTTAGATAACGTCTTATACAGGATAGATTGTTCCTGAAACCAGATCGAATCTTAGTCACTACTCTTGAATCAACTTAGATAAACATCTTATATAGGATAGATCTTTCCAAAAACCAGACTAAATCTTAGTTTCTTCTCTCAAACAAATACGTTAACCGAACAAATAGCTCTAAAATTGAGCTTGACCTCTACATCACAAATAGTTTTAGGTCAAAATAATCCATAAAAATTCCTACTTAAACTAGGAGTTCTCATAAGAAAGAGGCCAAAGGCAAAGGACAACCCTTCACATATCAAGATAACCCATACTACATGAAGGACCCACTCACTGATAAACCTTCACATCAGGGGTACCAATTTTTGATGAACCTTAATCTCCCACTATACATGAGAAGGAATACAATGACAAAGACAACCTTAATATTCACAAAACTCATAATGATTCCTCATCAAGTGAAGCCGAAGAAGACATTGAACCTCTAGAAAAAGATATTCATGACTGTCAAAAGGATAAAGAATTCTAAAAAATGATGAAAGCTATCCTGGCTCGAGAAAAGGAAGACTATTTCTTAGAACTAGCAAAACAAGGTGCCAAAATTCCTACTGGATATGATGTTCAGACACTCATTACTAAAAAGGAAGAATCACCTATACTCGCAGTACACAGATGATTACAAGCCTTACAGACTGAGATCACAGAACTGAAGAATAAGGATAAGTCCCCAAAACAATATTCTCTGGAGACAATATGCCCCTTTCTATTTGACAAGAATCTATACATGCCTCCATTTCCTTCATGAGTTGAGATCCCAAAATTTGACAAATATGATAGTACCTCAGATCCTCAAGATCATCTCAGGGAATTTTGTGTTGTCTATATGGAGTTCATGCACAATCAAATGTATCTCATGCGCCTTTTTCCAAGGAGTTTGGGAGGACAAGCTATGGAATGGTTCTCAAGTCTACCTGATAGGGAGCTAGTGCAAGAGGGTGTTGCCCAATAGGCTTGTATGTTTGCTAAGTGATAGGTCCTTGCTGGTCATAAGGTGTAGTCACCAAAATCAGAGTGCAAGAGGTTTATAAACAACCTAGCAACCCTCCTTGAACCACCTCCCTAAATCCAACTTATCTTGTTTGCTCAAGGGCTTCAACACCATAGCTTTAGGCTTTGTGGTCTGACACCTTAATCTCTCATTTGGGATTCATTTCCTCTGTCATTGACCTATTCTCTGACTGCATAAGGTCTCCTTTTGTTGGTTTACAAGTTTGTGTCAAGTTTTGCTCCCAATGGGTGACTTTAGTCTTCTACGTTTTGGGGTGTAGAAGTCCTTCCCAAGTGCTACAAACTAAGTTTTGGAGTCTAACAGACCAAAAAGTGTTAAATTCATGTAAGGCCAACTTTTCTCAACTAGATATGATGGGTTTTAGGCTTTACATCCTCCATTTATGTACCCGATTGACAAAAAACCAATTTTGAGGCCTAAAATGGACTACAAGGAATTAGCCCTCCTTTTGGGGTTTTGTGCTCACCCTGCTCCAACGATGGAATTAAAGACTAAAATAATCTCATATGTGGATACCCTTTTGGGAGTTCTTGAAGATTTTCTAAGTTTTAGGGTCCCTTAAGCCTTCTCCGTGACTGTCCCAAAAATGGGTGCAAAAAGGAGGGTTTGGAAGGGTTCTGGTGGAAAACATGGATTAACAAGCTTAGGACCTTCAATATGAACCATGCACACTTGGTTCTACCATGTTACATGCTAGTTAAGCCACAAAAATATAGTTTTACACCTTTCCAAAGTTAGGGAACAAGATTTACAAAAATTGCTTATGAGGGGTATGCAACAATGACAATTTTTCCATTCTTGTTGTCTACAAACACATCAGTTACTTGAGGACCCAAATACACTCAAATCATGTGAACTCATCTATCATTAGGAAAAAAAGAGAATCACTTAACCTTGCACAAAATCCATTAGGCAATTACAAACAAAGAGTTGTTCACTGTCAAGGAGATTATGACTGCATTTTTGCCTTCTCACTATTTTTTTTCACTTTGGACCTGCACTTTACACTGTTAAAACTCTTATTGAAGGCCTGATTAGTTCTTTCTTAGCAATGCTCTACCTTTTGATGCTTGATTTCCTTCATACCTACCACTTGGAAGAGGAAGATTACAAAAACCAATCAACCAAGAATACAAAAATCAGTCTTAAATAACTGTGACAGCCAGCTGGGCATTACAACCTTCCCTAAAGGATCATTAATTGATCTTTGGCAACCTCAAGACCCATGGGAAGGGTAAAAAACCATTCCTTGATCTTGTTTTCAAACAAATAGAGAGAGACACAATGCTTTACAAACTCCAATGTATGGTGGAGAGTAAGCAAGTGAAAGGAAATTAACTCCAAAACAGTGACTCACTGTCTTTTACATCTTTTTCACAAACTAAAAATGAAATCATCCTCATTATGGCTTAGAAAGCCTCTTTTCCTTTAAATTCAAGCTTGAACTTCAAAACAGTCTGATAATCTGATGAGTGCATTTTCTATGGAAGAGCAAAGCATCAAACTTCTTCAAAGACCCTAGCCAAATGGCACACTTGCCTAGGGCTCCATGGCCACAAAACTCCTTACACCTGCACTTTTGAAATCAAAACAAGTATGTACATATCTTAAAAGTTGACCAACTAGTTCTTGGGAAGCCATGAGCATTTAGGGCCTCAAGAAGCCAAGTTGGTCAAGCATCCTTGCCAATTTCCTAGACAAGGTAGTGAAACTGTCAAAACTAAATATTTTTGCACAAAACTCAAAACTTAGTGAAATTAAATGCCACCAAAGGGAAAATCTTAAGGAAAAATAAGAGTACTAGAAAATGCAAAAATAGTATGGCCACGTACAATAGGTGTATGGATTGTTGCTCACATGGAGTCAAAACATAGTGAAAAACAAGGTAAAAATGGTGCAAACTTGCAAAGTGCTTGATAATTCCGAATGATCAACCCTTACAATGGCTCAAACAAGAGAATAAATACTCCTCCAAGTTATTTATCCTCCTATATGGATAGGTACATATCCAAGAGCACACAAATTTGACATTTTCATGTCTAAAATGACAACTATTGATGCCTAGATGATGCAAGGTTGGTCTCAAAAAACCACCAATCATCTTAGAACATTACTCACACCTAAAACCCAAGCACAAAACATGCCTAAACACTTTTCAAAACTAAAACACATTAAAAACTCACTTTTGACAACAATTTGCCAGGCAACTTCCAAACTTTGAGCAAAAAGAAGAAAACAGGAAACCAAGACCACACAATGAGTTCAAAACTCATCCAAACAACCTAGAACAACTTAAAAAACATCTTAGACAACTTTCCAACTAAAAAATAATAAAAACCAAACTTGCTATCAAACCTATGGTGAAAAATGAGGCTAGGTGCTCCTGCACCACTACCCAAAGGAATAAAAATAGTTTTAGAAATAATCCAACTATTTTTACAACAATACTCATACAACATTCGATATCCTATGACTATGATCAAGCTTTGTAATACTAAATAGAAAATAGGGGAGCCTTTCCTTACTTTCCTCCAATGTTGGAGAAAGGTGTTCTCTAGGTATTCACGACCTATCCCAAATGCTGAGAAAATGGATATATTTGTCAATAACTTGGTCCCAGAATTGAAATATAGTATACAAATGCAAGTACACCCACCATTTAACAAAATGGTAGATAATGTCATTCGAATGGAAGATGTGCTCATAAAAAAGGGGGATATCTCACCTTTGAAAGAAACACAACCAGGATCTAGCTCTAAAGAGAAGAACAAGTATTGGAAATTTGGTAAAGACAAAAACAAGAACTTTGTTAATGATGGAGTAGTAGACACTGTTAAAACCAACTCAAAGCCCATGATATTCAACTTGGCTAGTGGCACACAAGCACTCAAAGCGGCTGAAGCTACAGTGGAAAATCCTCCGAAGAAAACAAAAGAATGGTTCAAAGAGAATCCTTGGATTTCCAAACCTAAGCATGATTTCACTCCTCTCAAAGAATCATATGAATCCACTTTCAAAACTTTGTTGACAAACAACCTAATAACGCTACCAGATAACTCCAGGCCATATGATCTAGAAATCAAACCAAAATGGTGGAGAGAAAATGAATACTGTGACTTCCATTGGAATAAAGGTCATAACACAAACAATTGCATGAATCTCAAACATGAGATTCAAGATCTCATAGACGCTGGTAAAATTATCGTCGAGAACCACCTGACCAATACTGATCACAAAGCATTTAAGGACCCTTTACCTATTTATGAACAAGGTGATTCTTCAAAGACCAAAGGAGGTCCCAAAGTAAATTATACTTATACCAGCAATGGCAATGTCATTAACATGATTGAGCCTTCCCAATTTGAATATTGCAATGTGATTATAGTCCAAGATAAACTAAATGAATCACGATATACAAGAGATTTGACCCATTCTCAAAAGAAAGTCACTCTCCAAAGAGCTAGTTCTTCCAACCCGGCTCAAGCAACATTGAACCCACCAGCCCCGTCAAACAAAAAAAAAGAATCAACCTTGGATAAATTTAAAAGGCTAACTTCAACATCATCCTCTGGATATAGCGTTGTTGAATAGTTGAAAAGGACAAATGCTCAAATCTCAATCTTTGAATTGCTAAAAAACTCTTCTGCTCACAAAGAGATCCTGGACAAAGCATTGCTCACCACTAATGTTCCAAAAGATTTAGATATTGATCGGTTTCAGTCTATGGTGGGTCATCTGACTTCACCTCACTATCTGACCTTCTCTGAAGAATATGACAACTCGCTAAATCATCCACATAACCAACCATTGCATATTGAAGCCATGATCTATAAACACAGAGTTAAACGTTTTGATAGATGGAGGCGCGGGGTTGAATATCTATACTTAGAGTCTTCTTACACAACTAGTATTTTCTAAAAATGTCATTGATCCCACCAAGAAAATAACAATTAAAGCCTATGATGAAGAAGAAAGGACCTCTAAAGGTCTGGTATCATTACCCAATAGAGTGGGACCTATAGAAAGAGATGTCATTTTTCAGGTACTTGATCTTCCTCTGTCTTATAATATCTTACTGGGCAGGCCGTGGATTCATGAAATGAAGGAAGTTCCATCAACATACCATCAATGCTTAAAATTTCCTTATAATGGAATAGAAGTTAGTATCCCTGCAGATACAAATGTCCCCTATAATGCACTGACAAAAGGTGTTGATACTTTTGTGCCTCATAATAGGGCAGCCTCTACAAATGAAAGTCCAGAATCTTTGATGAACGAATTGGAAAAGAAATTGAAAATTACAAATACCGGCATGGATGGCTACAAGATAGAACTATTACTTTCATTAGTCTCTCTCCCTCCATCACCAAAATAGTTGGGAAAACCATCAGAGGCTATGAGAACATAAACTTCAGCTCTGAATATCATATATGATGGTCTTTTTGTACAGTCTTCTACTTCCCTGGCAGATGAAATAGAAGAGGATGATGTTCTTAATTGGCTCTTTAAGGAAGATAGTCAAAATGAGGAAGTACGACATTGTGATATTTCTCCAACCCAATATGGTCCTGGCTTCAAAATGATTCAACGCATGGGATATTCAAGTAGTGGTCCCCTGGGCAAACATCAAGAGAGTATTATTGAATCGATTCAGCTGCAAATAAAATTAAAAAATGATAAGTCTAGACTAGGGTACAATCCGAAAAAGACATCAGACCAAAAACATTCTTCTAAGTCTAAGTGGCAGAAAAGGATATCACCTTCAACATTACAGGAAAAAAACACTCAACAAACTCAAGCAGAGACTATAAAAGAGAAAGAGGAATCAACAGACAAGAAAGAAGAAATAATCAGCACTCAAGCTCTGAGGGTGTCAGCTACAATAATACAAGGAGTTGAGGTCCCAGAGGATATAAGAGACGAAGTAGAAAGAATCAGAGAATTGTTTGCACCACTGAAAGTTCCAGTCACATACACTAGTAGGCAGCAAGTAGATGATTCAGAGACTGACTCAAATGAGTATGAATGGGGTCCTGACCACCTCTCAGATACATCTAGTACAGAAACTCTAGAAGAGTAACAGTATCACAGATGATACTCAAGAACTAATGTGCATAAAACTAGAGAAGGAAATAAAGGAAATTAGATAAAAGAGACAAGCAAACTATGAACAAGGACTAAAGGAAGGAAGAATATTGGAAATCTTTTCATCTATGTAACCCTCTAATAAAATAGAACAAATCAAGTATAGCACTACACATGAAGAATTGGAAGCAACAGAAGCAGAACCAGTCATCAGTCTAGAGGAAGCTGAATGGAGTAGATGAAAGGGAGTCACAGAAACATCAAGATCATGTCAATATGTGTGTCAGATACAAATGATAAATGAACTAAATCTTGAAGGAACTTGCAGCATTAAAGATGTTGTTGTTGATACGATACATATACTCACTAAATCACTTGAAGAAGACTCAGAAACTTCATCTGATGACTCTGACAACAGTCCTATTTAGGACAATATCTACTCAGCATCAAACTTTGAA
Source organism: Cryptomeria japonica (assembly GCF_030272615.1). Taxonomy (NCBI): domain Eukaryota; kingdom Viridiplantae; phylum Streptophyta; class Pinopsida; order Cupressales; family Cupressaceae; genus Cryptomeria; species Cryptomeria japonica. The sequence continues at coordinate 291,301,481 of NC_081412.1, forward strand.
TCATTTGATGTAAATGATGAAAATCTATCTACCGATCTTATTGTTGTTGAACCATGATATGATGTCCAGACTGGCGTAGAGGATGACGCTACAAGTATGTCTATTGGACTAGGTCAACTAAATATTAACCTAAAATTTAATAATCATGTTCTGACTCTTCCTAGTCTTGAGACATTTACACAAGGTATCCTTCTATAACTCAACTTTACGATCCGTAGTTGTGATGATAATACCATGAACTCCCTTGAACCGGTCCAACATTTATCCTTAGTACATCCACAACTAATTGACTGTACTTTACAAAACTAGCTCATGAATATACCTACTTTTGCCAATGACTATATGTTAGCCTATTATCTCAATGCAGTTGAACCTATGGACTCTTCCACCAGTGAACAGAGTGAAAACATGACTAAAACATATATCAAGTATCTTAGTTGCAAAAATAAGAAAAATAAAAATAAGACCTGATGGTGAAAACCACATTGTGGCAGTGTCAAAATCTAAAAAATAGAAAATAAAGGATGTACCTAAGGGTGAAAACCTCTCTGAGGCACCTGAAGGTGAGATACTTGATATACTACCAAGTCATTTTTAGGAAAGGTCTTCTATATTAATTGAGCCAACTCAGCCAGTGAACATTGGGAGTCAAGAGACACCACACATCATTCAGGTAGCTCAATCACTATCAACAGAAGAATTGAAAGATTTCACTCATCTATTTTCAGAAAAGAAAATCAATTTTGCATGGACGTACTCTGATATGCCAGGCCTGGATCCTAATCTTATCATGCACCATCTTTCTATCACACCAGGAGTTAAACCAGCCAAGAAAAAACTTTGTAAGATGCACCCGCATGTGGCACTACTAGTCAAGGATGAACTAGAAAAACTGCTAAAAGTTGGATTTATCAAAGCTATAGACTATGTGGAATGGATTTCAAACATAGTACCTATGTTAAAGGCAGACAAATCTATTAGGGTTTGCACAGACTTTAGAGATCTCAACAAAGCTTGTTCGAAGGATGACTTCCCATTACCAAACATTGATATGATAGTCGACATGAATGTTGGGTATGAGATGTACTCACTAATGGAGGGATTCTCTGGATATAATTAGATCAAAATAGCTCCCGGAGATCAAGAAAAGATAGCCTTCACCTGTGCATGGGGAACCTTTTGCTAGAATGTCATGCCATTTGGGCTGAAGAACACAAGAGCAACCTATCAAAGAGCAGTGACTACTATCTTTCGTGACATGATGCATAATAATATGTAAGATTATGTTGATGACGCTTTAGTAAAGACTATGAAGAGATCCACACATATTCAAGAGCTAGGCCCTATACTAGATAGAATGGAAAAATTCAAACTCTGGTTAAATCTAAAAAAGTGTGCATTCAGAGTGACATCTAGGAAATTACTTGGCTACATCATTTCAAAGAAGGGAATCGAGGTTGATCTTAAGAAAGTCCAAGCTATAATGGAAATGTCACCTCTGAAGAACATCAGTCAAATGAGAAGTCTATAGGGATGTCTCCAATCCATCAGACGCTTCATTTATTAGCTAGCAGACAAAGCTCAACCTTTCACAAAAGTATTGAGGAAAGGAGTAATATAAAACTAGGATAAAGAATGTGAACAATATCTTCAGCAAATCAAAGGATACCTATCCAATCCACTAATATTGATGCCACCAATATAGGGAAAACCATTCAACTTATACATATCAGCCACTGATTCATCACTGGGGGCACTTCTAGCACAATGTAATGAAAATAAAAAGGAACGAGCTATATATTACATCAGCAGAACATTGGTGTCTTATGAAATGAATGACACTATAATAGAAAAAGCATGCTTGGCATTAGTCTTTGCATCACAAAAATTGAGACACTACATGTTAGCACATTCAGTCAAGCTGGTGGCTAAAATTGATCCACTCAAATATCTTCTCAACAAAGTAACACTTACAGGAAGATTGGCAAAATGGGTCATGATCCTTACAGAATTTGATATTGAGTATGTGGAACACAAAGCCATAAAAGAACACATAATTTCTGATCAACTTGTTGAAGCTCTACTTGAAGACACTCAACCACTACATATAGAGTTTCCAGATGAATCAATAATGCATCTTATTCAACAACCCTGGAAGATGTTCTTTGATGGGTATTTTACTCAAAATGGTTCTGGTGCTGGAATACTATTTATTACTCCTCAGAAGTATTTAATCCTAAAATCTTATAATATTGTGTTCCCTTGCACAAACAACATTGCAGAATATGAAGCTTTGGTAAATGGGATAAAACTAGCTATTGAATGGAAGGTTGCAGAATTACACATCTATGGAGATTCTCAACTAATCATCAATCAAATCAATGATACATATCAGACTCGAGATGAGAAATGGATGCCTTATAAGAGAATGGTTGATGATCTTTAAGAAGTATTTTGGTTTTGTATCATTCCAACAGATTCCCAAATCCACAAACAGAGTAGCAGATGCTATGGCCACCTTGGCGTCTATACCTGAGTTGCAATAATCTAATTTTTGCATTGAATTCCTGGTGGAAGAGTTACATTACCCCACCTATGATTCTCCTGAGACCCAAATAGTCTATTCTATTATTGGACATGACTCATCCCTATACAGCCACATTTACTTTTATTTATGAGACCAAATTATACCTAAAAATCCTACCCGTAATGAGAAAAGGAACTTGACCCGAAATGCTTCGCGGTATGTTATCATTGCTAACAATATATTTAGATGAGGTTTTGATGGTACATTGCTTAGATGTCTAGAAACTGAAGAATCTAAACATGCATTATTAGAACTCCATGAACGTATTTGTGGATCTCATTCGAATGGTCTTACTTTAGCTCGGAAACTACTACGAGCTGGCTACTACTGGCCAAACATGGAGAAAGATGCTGTTAAATTTTCTAAGACTTATGAGAAGTGTCGGCTACATGGAAATCTCATACATGCTCTAGCAAGGGATCTCATACTCATCATTACATATTGGCCTTTTCAGCAATGGGCCTTTGATCTCATTGGTCAGATATATCCTGCATCATCTGACGGACATAAATTTATCATAACTGCCACTGAATACTTCACTAAGTGGGTAGAAGAAGTTCTGCTCATCAAAGCAACTAGTAAACAAGTAGCTCTATTCATCCTAAACTATATCTCTACAGGTATGGGATACCTTCATCCATCGTGACTGATAATGGAAGATAGTTCAAGAATAAAGATCTAGATCCTGCATTATGGGCTTACAGAACAAGTATTAGAACACCTACTAGGGCTACACCTTTTTATTTGGTGTATGGGTCCGAAGCAGTATTACCTATTGAAGTGGAAATACCATCTCTAAGAGTTTCTTTGCAAGGTCTTGTTACTGATGAAGACTCTAGGATATCTAGATTGCAAGAACTCAAATTGTTGGATGAGAGTCGGCAAGTGGTATTTGATCATCTCAGAGTATATCAAAAGAGAATGTCTAGAGGATATAACAAGAAAGTTTGACAAAGAGAATTTCAGGTTGGTGACCTAGTTCTGAGAGAAAATCCTAAAAATCAGCAATTTCGAGACAACAAAGGGAAGTTTGAACCCAACTGGCTGGGTCCCTACATCGTTACTGTAGTATTTGGCTCTAGTGCCTATCAACTCTCAACATCGGAAGGAGAATAGCTCCATGAACTTATTAACACCATCTACTTGAAGAAATTCTTCACTTAGCATTCTCTGTGCCAGCAACCTGTACAGCTGAAAATATCCTGAAAAAATCATAAAAATCTGAAAAAGTCCTGAAAAGAAAAAAAAATAGAAAAAAAGAAAAAAAATGCCCTGGTGAAAACCTAGTAAATAGGCATCTTGGTAAAAAAAAAGAATCTCTGCCAAGCAGGTGAAAACCTGGTAAATAGGTGCCTCTTGTACTCAATCGCTCCATCTATCAATGCAACATTGGCATTCCTGCTTTCCTGCATCTTTGCTTTTGCTTGTACATATTTCAGTCACTTTTATGACATTTTGGTTCGTTGGAACCCTCATGGCTTGAAACTAATTAATGTCCTAGTCTTAGGTTAATCGACAGAGCAATTTACATATCCTAAGTAGTGTCAACCAAGACATCTTTTTGTCAGTGAAACCTAGTTGTCCACTCTGAGTCAGTCACCTATCTCCTGACTACTGAAGAGTTTTATCACTAAGTAAACAAGCAAAACAACATAACGGAAAACAATCACTAAACAGTGTGATCTATGCATGAAAATTTTCTTTGTGTGTTATTTTTAATATTGGTTTTTTATTATTATCCCTCTGAGTAACTCAAGGAAGTCTATCTTTACTAAGAGGAGCAAGGATTGGGGGCATAGTATTTTCTTTGTTTTCTTCTTGTAGGAATGATCCCAATGATCTGGAAACATCTAAATCAGTAGGGTGTCTGTGATAAGAGCCTTCACATCAAGGTGAAATCGCCACACATACCTCGACTCCACTTATTTGGATGCTATAGGGAGGTCCACATCATTTCTTTGTCTATTTTGAGAGAATTTCTTTATCATGCAATTCGGGTCCCTGTGAAATCTGTCCAAGAATATGAATGAAAAAAAGGGTCATTGTGGACAAGATAATTAATATTGCACATGAAAAGAAAGGAACTCTAATCTTCCTGTTATGTTCATTATGCTTGGTGATGAATCTTAAGTATTTTAAATCCAGTGACTAGGTTTAGGTTGCATCTCATTTTGCATTTCATTCTGTATTTTGTGAATTTAGAGTGATTTCGGTATAATAATAATGATCTCTTTATCTTCTAAATGAGAGCTAGAAGCATCATCATTTCTTAGCTAAGTGGTCTATTTTTCATCATTTCTCCGATCGAGAACTTGTGTTTTGAGATGTTAGCTGCATACATAAGTATCTTATATAGATTCATACATTTCATTATTACTCATTTGCATTCACCTTATTGCATAGAAAGAATAAAAAATTGCATTTCATCATTACTCATTCTCATTCATCATTTATTTGCATATGAAAAGAAACAAAAATAGACATTCATATTCATATGCATTACATACATCCATACTGAAAAGAAATGCATACATATAGAATAAAGCATATAGAAAGCATCTCATAAACGAATCAACAAAAATTGACATTCATATTCATATGCATTACATACATCCATACTGAAAAGAAATGCATACATATAGAATAAAGCATATAGAAAGCATCTCATAAGAGAATCAACACAAGTATGATGAAGTCAAATCAGATCTCCTATATATATCCTATAAAGTTTCCGAGTACAAAATGATGTCAATTGACATATACAAACTCCCATCGGAACAAGAATTGTATAGGCTACAAAAAAATGGGTGTGTCAGTTAGAGAAGTCCACTGCAGTCTAAACAGCCCGCCATTCTCTCCTTGCTTTTATTTGCCCAAGTATTCTCGTTTCAATAAGTGGATTTTGCTTTTCCATGAATCACGGATAAGTTCCATCCTTTAAACAAGGCGATCGTAGAACGGTTTCCCATTGAAAAGGAATTCCCAGTTCCCCACCCGAAAAACCCCTGAAAAGAATAGTAGCGCTTTAATGTTTCTATTTCTTAGTAAGAGCATTCGGGAACTGGCTATTAGCTATAAACCAATTATTGGAGAATACCGAAATAGAAGTGTATTAGTGTACGGGGTGTGGGAGAAATACAATTGATTGATAGATTGTTTGATAGTCCGTAACAAAAGTGGGTAACCTCACAGCGAAGAGGGTAGCATAGGTATAGGCATAGGGAGTAGGAGGAGAGGTAGGACCAGCGACCTCGTTGACCCGGAACCTATTAAAGTAGACTGTTTCATCCGTTGACTCAGAACCTGTTTCTCTTTCAATATCTAAGCCAGTAGCAGTCCTATCATCAGTGGCAGAGTCTGCAGTAGCATATCCATATTTTGCGGCGGAGGCAATCGAGGTTGCTGTTCAAATCATTATTATCGCTAAAAATTTCTTATAATTATGTACCCTCGCTATCTTTTGATTTCACTCCCGAGGAGGCATACTCATGACTTTATGACCTCACATCTTCAGTTGAGAAATTTTTCAAATCTTCATCAAAGTCGAGAAAAAATATTTTCAACTAAAGAAAATCAAATTCTTATTGCTAAGGGGCATCTCAGCTTCATCGCTTCACATCAAGTTGAGATCTCTCATTCATTTGAATCAAATTCAATCACTAGGGGCATATCAGTTTCATCGCTTCATATCAAGCTGATATTTGTCTTCATCTAAAAAAATCTCTTAATGTTAATTAGTTTCATCACTTTTTATCAAGCTGATAATTCATTTAAACTCAATCAAAAGTTTAAAGAGTATCTTTGATCACACGTTCAATCTAAGAAGGTGTCCAGTTTCATCGCATCGAATCAATCTGAACAATTTATCTTTGCTCATCGTATCTTGATCAATCAAGTTCAAGATCGATTTTATCTTCGCTCGATGTGTCTAGTTCAATCAAGTTCTAGATCAATAAGATCCGCTTCTTGATCAATCAAGTTCAAGTTTGGTATCTTTGCTCTCTATCATTCCTAGTTCAATCAAATTCGGGATTGGTTTCGCTTTAATCAAATTATGATCAGCTTTATCGCTTCAAATCAAGATAAACACCTTTCTCTTCATCTGGTTCATGATCAATCAAGTTCAAAACTAGTATCTCCTAGACATCACATATTCTTTGAACCAACGCATTGCTTGCACATTAATTCAAAAAGGGGCAAATGTAATAACCTAAAAATGGTCATCTAAACCATGGGCCCCTAATCTCGACAACATCACCAAGGTCCTAACCAAAGGCAATTAAATCAATCTTGAGCACATTATTAATTCTTCAATCATCAAATATCACATGGCAAATCAATCACTCAATATTAATTAAATATTTATTTAATTGATTGAATCATTCCAAAAAAATCATTTTGATGAATTATCCTGTTTAATTTATTAAATATCCTTGCATATTTAATTAATTAATCAATTTGCAATTTAATCATGCAAAAAAGGAATTAATTTATTACAAAAGAAGAATTAATTACAAAGCAAGAGTTAAATTGAAAATAAAATAAAAGAATTGAATTGAGAGAGAAATCAAACTTGAGATATTATTTCTTTTTCTAAATTTAGAACTTGAAATTGGAAAAGCAATTAAATGAATTATTGAATTATTCTCTAAAATTGGAACTCAAAGCTTTTCAGAAAAAGAAGTTCAGTTGCATTGAAAAGACTCTTTTCTTGAATAAATCAAAGAATTATCTATTTTTATCACAAGTGCATGAAATTAATTAAATCTTATTTTTAATGCAACTTGAACTTCCTATCTAAATGCATTTCAATTAAACTATAATGGGAATCTATCTCAAAGTTAACTAAACATGATTTCTCAATTATTTTCAATTAATCATAAATTGAGATTTTTTGTAATTCTCTATAAATTCAACCTTCATCTCTCATTCAAAACACCCCTGAGATTTTTGAGAACACGCTTGGAGATTATTATTATGCTGATTTTTGCTCTGGAGTCATTGAATATATTGTGCTTTTTTTAGATTATTTGCATCCATATTGCTTGAATCCATTATTGCTTGAATCCATTATTGCTTGAATTATTCATGCATCTTGCATTCATTTTAGCTCAATATCATGCTCATATAGATTAAATCCTTCATCTTGGTGTAGTCTAGTCACTGGTATTGCTTATAAAAATCTGAGAGCAATCTTATAGTTGCATCTTTTAGAAGGCAATTGGTCAATTTGTTATGGTTTTATTATTCATGCTTATATCTGTCTAACCATACATGTAATGACTTAATTGAAGTGTTGTGTCTTGCAGATACAGACCCTTATTCCACTTTTCACACACACATATTGTACCCTCATTTTTGGGATATTAAACCCCCCAATATGAATACACCTGATATAATTGTTGGCATTATGTTGTCATTGATGTCAACCGGTAAGGAAGAGAAGGTCATCTAGCATAATGACCATTGGAGTCACTGGTACACAAGTTAGTGTTGACTTGTGTTGAAGACATAAGGACTGCAGATCGGTAAGTGACATGTTGGCAATTCATAGTTGCCAACCCTTAAGAGAGTAAGATGTTGGGTTGTTGATTGTGATGAAGAGGGAGAATTTTACCAAAATCACATCACCCTAGAAGTAAAGTATGTATAGGCCACCAGCATGTTGTGTTGATGTGAAACAACAGGACTCCCACTGGATAAAAGATGCAAACACCATTTGCAGAGATGAGTACCAGTGAATGTGCCCAACCGGTTCACATGTGCCTATTTTAAAATATGTTGTTCAAATAGGGAAGCCACATTGGTACATTGCAAGATGCAAATGACAAGAATCCACTCCCATCGGTAAGTGGAGCTTATCTCCTACTATGCATGGAATGCATCACAGTCCTCTGAGATAAGACAAAAGAGTTAAAGGTAGGTGATTCAAGGCTCACATTAGATGAACTAGTGAAATACTAAGCTTCCTTAGGTGCATGAGATTAGGGATATGCACCAGATCATCCGGGTAGACAACGATGAGTTGTCGGTACAGAGATTGAAGGTTATGGTTGTCACTTTGACAAACATGTTAATAGTTGAACCGGTCTCTTGATGAAGAAGGCAAGGTTGAGCAGTTGCAGACAGATGGAGTATGTTGAAGATTGTTGACATGATATCATCAAGGTGTTTACCAATAAGTATGTCCACTGGTAATGCTAACAAAGTACAGATGCAGAAGGCTCCCATCTAATAAAGATGTGCATGAGGTAGGTTGGCATGTGTGCTGACCAATTTAGGTGCTCCACCAAAAGAGAAACAAAGTGCAAGGTTGAAGGTAGACCGGTTACGGTATAACCAGCAGGGTCTGTGAACTAATAGGTGAACCTGGTCTTGGCATTTGGAATTATAACAGACAATGGGAGATTGTTGGTATTTCAATAAGGATATTGAGAATGTTGTTGATGATTATGGATATAACTGATTAAGGATGTTTACTGTCTTAATATTATTATTTTTTCATTGATGTTAAGAAATTGATTTTCTAATTCAGTATGATGTTGCCATATCCTAAGAAGTATGATTTGATGAGTATAAAGATGTCAGTAAAAGACATAGAAAGAATATGATGAATAAGGGGATGAATAAGGTATTCAATGGGCAACTATTACCGAGTCAGACAGTGATGAGATCATGATGTTTAGATTGTTTTAACATCATACATATGTTGTAAATTGTAAGGTTAATACTATACTATCTTACCGAGCAAAGAACCTATTCGGTAAACCCTAAGGAACCTAGTTGGTAAACCCTAAGGTTATTGCTATCGGTTAATGAAGGCGGAATGTCTACCGAGTGAAGTTTAGTATTTACTAAGTTGTTACCAAGTTGTTACCGAGTTGTAACTGAGCTGTAACATAATACATTAAATGGTTACATGTGTTATTTAATGAAGGAAGCTGATGAGCTGGAACTGATTAAATGATTGGTATGTCGTGCATGAAGTTTTTTAAAGAATCTATGGCAAAGGAAAATCGGCATGAAGATCTACAACGTAGATTGAATCGCATTACCCTAGCACAAGTTCCAAGAAATGTATGCAAGTTCCAAGGCGGGGTAAAACATTTTTTAGATTGAAGGATACATTGAACCTGGACAAGTTTGAAGATTTGATGGCTATGATTGATCATGGGATATGTGATCAAAGAGATTAAGCAGTTAGCTAATTGTTTAAAAATAGGGAGCTATTGATAAACAATGCATGTGGACAAATGTATGCATAGGGATGCTACATAGTGATTACCGAGCACAAAAGCTTGAAGACCTGTTTGAATAATAGAGTATAGAAGCCCAGTAGATGAACAAGATTAGTTCTATGTCTAGATTGTATTGAGAAAATAAGAATCTGCCTTAGCATTTTAGATGTGAAGTTGTAGATAGATTTTTATTACTGTTATTTTGTGAAAGTGACAGAAAATCTCTTAACTGAGTGGACTTAATAGTCTAATTTGTAAAACCCTCTAGCAAGGTGACATTCTGATTGATTTTTTGAAATCCTTTAACAAGGTCACTTCTAACAAGGTGAAGATCCTAATAGATCTAAGGGAAATCCCTTAACCAAGTCACATCTAGCAATGTGTTTGTAATCTTTAATAGGATTTGCTTTTAACCAAGCATACTCTAGAAGAGTATATTTCTTAGTGGGTCTGAAATCCCACAGTGGTTTTTCCCTATTTGGGTTTCCATGTTAAATCTGGTGTTATGAGGTTTATGATGTTTATATGCTTTTGAGTTTGCATATTTAGCAGTTTTGGTTATATTACTGAAGTATATGTTACCGAGGTTGAATCTGATGTTTTTATGAGAGATTAAGTTTGTATGATTCACCCCCCCTCTCATCTTGTGGGCTATTGGATTTGTACCTACATTAAGTATTAGAACTATCAATTGGTATCAGAGCTTTGGACTCTGGAAGAAAAAGTTTAAAGGTAGTTGAGGCAAAGATCCAAAGATGTATAAGAGGGATGCACCGAAGCTAAACAAGTCAAGTTTCTCTACATGGCAGAAAAGGATGAAGCTGCACCTATCAGGAATTGGAGAATATGTTGTATATTATCTAGAGAATGATTTCATCACATTGAGCACCTATCCATTGATTATGGAAGAAATAAAGAAAAAGAAAGAACATATCCAAGCAATGATTGAAATAACATCTGCATTGACTAACTTAGAGTTTAATGATCTAGAAGGCTGCAATGATGCAAAGGCAATGTGGGACAAGCTCATATCTGTATATGGCAGTGATGAACATGTTCAAAGAGAAAAAGTAGATAGTCTAAGAGGACAAATTGAATCTATAAGGATGAATGAAGGTGAGAACATAACCCAGTACAGTACAAGACTAAAAGAGATTGCCAATCAAATCAAAGGAGCAGGTGGAACTATTGAAGAAAGGGATATAAAAAGTAAGTTGTTAGAACCCTTCTACCAGCTTAGGCAATCCAAGTCTCTGCAATCAATGAATTGAGGTCTATACCTAATATGCCAGTTTCTTTAGATGCTACTATTGGTAAGCTACATGCATTTGAGTTAAGTAACTGTGATAATAGTGGATCTTCGATAAATAAAGTTGAATCTGCATTTGGTTCTTTTCATCTTGATGAATCTAATGATTACAATGAAAGAAAGTACAAGTACTCTAAAGGAGATCACAGTGGAGCAAGTGAAAGATTTTGTAAGAACATGGAAGAAGTACACAAACTGTATGAGGAAATCAGAAAGTAGGAAGAGTTTGAAGCACTATTAGCCAAAAGGTTACCGAGAGGCAAAGGTAAGTATAAAGGAAAACTACCTTTAAAATGTTTCAATTGTGATAAAATAGGACATATGGCTTCTAACTGTCCTGACAAAGATTCTACTGAAAAGAGAGATTACCGAGATGATAGACAAAAAGATAATCATTATAGAGGACACCGAGACTTCAGAAGAAGAGATAGAAAGACATGCTTAATAGCCGATGAGGAATCCAATGATGATAAATCAGATGAAAATGATACAGAGGAAGTAGTTTATGTGGCTATCAAAGATGGATCAGATGAAGAAAGGTATGAAGAAAAAGCCCTAATATCTCACATAAATACTAATGATTCTTGGATCATAGATAGTGGATGCTCACATCATATGACAAGTGATAAACACAAGTTTGTTATGTTAGAAGATTATGATGGAGGCTATGTAAGATTTGGTAATGATGCACCATGTCCAGTAAGAGGCAAAGGATCTATAACACTTCTTGACAATGCAAGATGCAATGATGTTTATTGGGTTGAAGGTTTGAAATACAATTTGTTGAGTGTAGCACAGCTAAACAATACAGGTTACCGAATAGAATTTCAGAAAGGAATTGTCAAAGTTCATGACAAGCATGGAAAGTTAACTGCTACCGGGACACAAACAAAAGGTAATACATTTCACCTTGACTCAACTCGGAACAATTGTCTGTATGCAAACATAGATGATACCTGGTTATGACATAAAAGGTTTTGTCATGTAAATTTTGATAATCTAATCAAAATAAGTAAGAAGCGCCGAGTAAGAGGTCTACCAAGTCTTGAAAAACCTGAGAATGCTATGTGTCGAGGATGCCAGATGGGTAAAATGACAAGATCAAGCTTTACAAGTAAGTCTTACACCTCTAAGGGAATTTTAGATCTTGTGCATACTGATCTTTGTGGTCCTATGAAAGTTCAAAGTTATTATGGTGACAAATATTTCATATTATCTGTGGATGATTACTCAAGGATGATGTCAGTAATGTTTTTAAAAGAAAAATCATAAGCTTTTCAAATGTTTAAATGGTACAAGGCAAGAGTTGAAAATGAAACAGGAAGACAACTGAAATGTCTTAGATCAGATAGAGGAGGAGAGTTCACACCTGATGAGTTCAACTTGTTCTGCAATGATCATGGTATTAAAAGACAAGTCTTTGCACCGAGAACTCCACAACAAAATGGAATTGCTGAGAGAAGAAATAGATCTATTGTGGATTGTGCCAGAACCCTGATGATTGAAAAGAAAGTGCCACAAACATTTTGGAGAGAAGCAATAAGCACCGCAATTTACACCCTGAACCGAGTACAACTGAAGAAAGGTACTTTGAAGACACCTTATGAAATCTGGTATGACAAGAAACCTAATGTAAGTTATTTTAAAATCTTTGGAAGTAGATGCTATGTACACAAAGATGATAGAAATGGCAAGTTTGATCAGAAAAGTGAAGAAGGAACATTTCTAGGTTATTCTTCTAGAAGTAAAGCATTTAAATGTCTGATCAAATCATCTAACAAAATAGTAGAAAGTGCAAATGTGAAAATTGATGAATTTGCAGAAAGAAATGATGAAGGAAATTCCAAAGAACCAGAAGATTATGATGAATTTGTCTATGTTCAACTGACAAGTCCTACCGAGAAAACTATTGAAGAAAATGAAGAGAATATCCAGTTACCGAGTGATAAAGAAGATCATATAGAGCCTACCGAGCCTGTATTAGCCAAGTATGTTAGATTACATCATGCACCAAGTCAGATTATAGGAGATAAGGATGATCCAATGATGACAAGGAACAAACTGAGACATAACACATGTCTAATATCTAAATTTGAACCGAGAATAGTGAAAGAGGCATTTAACAGTGAAGATTGGATAAATGCTATGACAGAAGAGATTGATCAAATCAAGAAGAATGACACATGGACACTAATCCCAAGACCAAAGGACAAAAATGTAATCGGTACAAATTGGATTTTCATAAACAAGCTAAATGAAAAAGGTGAGCTCATTTGAAATAAAGCAAGACTAGTATGCAAATGTTATTCTCAAGAAGAAGGAATTGATTATGGTGAAACTTTTGCACCTGTGGCTAGACTTGAAGGAGTAAGAACATTGTTGGCATATGTTGCTTTCAAAAACTTCAAGGTATATCAAATGGATGTCAAATCTGCATTTTTGAATGGAATATTAGAAGAAGAAGTTTTTATTGAACAACGTGTAGGATTTGTTGAAGACAAGAGTAAAGATCAGGTATGTAAATTGAACAAAGCATTATATGGTCTGAAACAAGCACTTAGAGCATGGTATGAAAGATTGTACCCTTATTTGATTAAGATTGGTTTTATAAGGACAAGTGAGAACAACAATATGTACATGAAGAATGATGAAAATGGAATACTGCTCTTAGTCATATTTGTTGATGATATTATATTTTGTGGAAATGACTCTTTATGCAAGAACTTTGGAAATGAAATGAGCAAAGAATTTGAGATGTCATTAATTGGTCAGATAAAGTATTTTATAGATTTACAGATGCTGCAAATGAAAAATGACATTTTCATTACTCAATCCAAGTACATATAGGAAATCTTGAAGAAATTTGGAATGGAGGATTCAAAACCAGTAAGTACTCCTATGACTACCAACTGTAAACTATCAAAGAATGATGGATCTGCATCTGTTGATGAGACACTTTACCGATCCATGATTAGAAAGCTACAATATGTTGTTCATAGCAGACCAAACATAGCACATGCAGTAGGTATAGTTGCAAGATTCTCTGTAGATCCTAAGGAAACACACATGACAACAATCAAAAGAATTTTTAGATACTTGAAAGGCACCGAGGATTATGGCTTAGTATATCAGAAAGGAAATGATTTTGATTTAAAATTTTATATTGATACTGATTGGGCAGACAACATTGATGACAGAAAAAGCACAAGTGGAGGAGCTTTCTTTTTAGGAGAAAGACTAGTGAGTTGGCTTAGCAAGAAACAAGGATGTGTTTCACAGTCAACAATAGAAGCTGAATACGTTGCTGCAGCATTGAATTGTACCAACATAGCATGGATCAAACAATTGTTGGAAGGTATAAATGAGAAGGTTACTGAGCTAGTAACTATATTCTGTGACAATACGAGTGCCATTATCATTTCAAAGAATTATGTTATGCACTCTAAGACAAAGCACATCTCTATCAAATATCATTATCTTAGAGAAGAAGCTCAAGAGAAGAAAGTGGTGTTGGAGTATGTTAGCACAAAGAAACAAATAGCAGATATCTTCACCAAGCCACTAACAAGGGACACTTTTGAATATCTCAAAAGTAAGTTAGGGGTCCTACCCCTATCTTCTACTCACTGACCGAGTTCAGTGAAAGCATCAATTTGATGACTCTATCAAATATCTTTTAGGAGTTGATGTTGATTTACACACTTTAGGATGTTTTCTAAAGGTGTGCAAGAAACAGTGCAGGATACAATATAGGAAACAGGAATTGAAGACAAAATTCTCTCACCGAGACTAAGTGGACACATTACAGCAGGAATTCACTTCATACAGGAAGAAATTATGTTTTAGTTCTTTACTTTTTGGCATTGTTGTCAAAGGGAGAGAATACTAGAGAAGGAGACTGGAAAAGACTGAGAAGACTGAAAATAAAAGCAGAAAAGAAAGACTGAGAAAAGAGGAGAAGTCTAATGTATGGGGGAGAATTCTGATGATAGGAAGAGAGCATTTCAGAATCTCACAAACAACTCACAACAATTTGAATCAATTAGGTCAAATCAATTGGTTTTGCCATCAATGCCAAAGGGGGAGATTGTTGGCATTTGGCATTATAATGGACAATGGGAGATTGTTGGCATTTCAATAAGGATATTGAGAAGGTTGTTGATGATTATGGATATAACTGATTAAGGATGTTTATTGTCTTAATATTATTATTTTGTCATTGATGTCAAGAAATTAATTTTCTAATTCAGTATGATGTTGCCATATCTTGAGAAGTATGATATGATGAGTATAAAGATGTCGGTAAAAGTCACAGAAAGAATATGATGAATAAGGGGATGAATAAGGTATTCAATGGGCAACTATTACCGAGTCAGACAATGAAGAGATCATGATGTTTAGATTGTTTTAACATCATACACATGTTGTAAATTGTAAGGTTAATACTATACTATGTTACCGAGCAAAGAACCTAGTCAGTAAACCCTAAGGAACCTAGTCGGTAAACCCTAAGGTTATCGCTATCAGTCAATGAAGGTGGAATGTCTACCGAGTGAAGTTTAGTATTTACTGAGTTGTTACTGAGTTGTTACCGAGTTGTAACAGAGCTGTAACAGAATACATTAAATGGTTACGTGCATTATTTAATGAAGGAAACTAATGAGCTGGAACTGATTAAATGATTGGTATGTTGTGCATGAAGTTTGTTAAAGAATCTACGGCAAAGGAAAATCCGCATGAAGATCTATAGCGCAGATTGAACCGCATTACCCTAGCACAAGTTCCAGGAAATATATGCAAGTTACAAGGGGGGTAAAACATTTTTCAGATCGAAGGATACATTGAACCTGGACAAGTTTGAAGATCTGATGGCTATGATTGATCATGGGATATGTGATCAAAGAGATTAAGCAGTTAGCTAATTGTTTATAAATAGGGAGTTGTTGATAAACAATGCATGCGGGAAAATGTATGCACAGGGATGCTACATAGTGATTACCGAGCATGGAAGCTTGAAGACTGGTTTGAATAACAGAGTATAGAAGCCCAGCAGATGGACAAGATTAGTTCTATGTCTAGATTGTATTGAGCAAATAAGAATCTGCTTTAGCATTTTAGATGTGAAGTTGCAGATAGATTTTTATTATTGTTATTTTGTGAAAGTGACAGAAAATCTCTTAACCGAGTGGACTTAACAGTCTTATTTGTAAAACCCTCTAGAAAGGTGACATTCTGATTGAGTGCTTGAAAGCCTTTAACAAGGTCACTTCTAACAAGGTGAAGATCCTAACAGATCTAAGGGAAATCCCTTAATCGGGTCACATCTAGCAATGTGTTTGTAATCTTTAATAGGATTTGCTTTTAACCAAGCATACTCTAGAAGAGTATATTTCTTAGTGGGTCCGAAATCCCACAGTGGTTTTTCCCTATTTGGGTTTCCATGTTAAATCTGGTGTTATGAGGTTTATGATGTTTATATGCTTTTGAGTTTGCATGTTTAGTAGTTTTGGTTATAATACTGAAGTATATGTTACCGAGGTTGAATCTGATGTTTTTACGAAAGATTAAGTTTGTATGATTCACCCCCCCCTCTCATCTTGTTGGCTATTGGATCTGTACTTACATTAAGTATCAGAACTATCACTTGGTTGTGTGGTTGGTTGGTGATCCTATCCAAATCAACATAACTGACCTAACAAAGGTGGATGCGGACAAAGGGGCCATGTGGAGGTGAAGTGGCATGCATGCACATGTTAGTGTGATGTGTCGGTGAAGTTGTTGGCGACCAGTCCAATATTTATGATGAATGCAAAGCTCAAGGAAGTATGGCAGAGGATTGTGGCTCGAGATCAAGGAAATAGTAGAGATCCAGAAAAGTTTGATCTTACAAATCAAAGAGGATGAAGGAAACCACATCACGCATGTGATCGATCAAACAAAAGGCCAAAAATCATGCTACAGAGGGCAAAAAAGAGAAGACATTGTTCTCAAGGTAAAGAGATGGTTGATGCTCATTGATTGAGTGTTGAACATTGATCAAGGACATGATATCAGATTGGATATGATATGTCACGATGATCAAAGATCAAATCAGATGCAAATTCAGTGCATGGCAGAAACCCTAGCATGCCAATGTTCAAAATCACGTTTAGGTAGGAAAATCTGGCTATAAGAGTGCAAGCCAAACATGTTCTTGGTGTTGCTGCATGTGAGAGAAAATTAGTCAAGTGCTCAATGACAATCAGAGGAGAGAATGAGTGTGAGAGAGATTAGGTTTGAAGAGTTCAACCGGAAACAGTGAGGCAATCGATAGTCTGCCAATGAGTCTGATAGAGGAGTACATCGGTGGTGACTGAACTGACATAGAAGTTATAAAAAATTACAGAGAAGGCATGTTGAGGACTAGAAGGAATCAGATGGTAGAAATATGACTAAGTTATAAAGACTGGTGGTGGATAGCACCAATGTGATAGAGAGAAAAGAGAATTGGTAGAGAGCTGAACCGATAGAGAAGGAGAAGAGGTTGAACCAGTAAGGTTGTAGCAAAGAGTGAGTTGCAGCAGGAGATAAGGTTGATGTAGTGAGAAGGTGAGTAGAGAACTGACAGAGGATTGAAGAGAGGAGAACCGATGGAGAGATTTGCATAAGAGTTACAAAGTTATTTTGTAACAAAGATATTACTTTTGTATCTGATATATGTTTATTGTAGATCAGTGAATTGGAGCTCGGTGCTCCTTGGATTGGTGCCCTAAAGAAGGAGTGGTACTCCTTGGGTTGGTGCCCTAAATGTTGTAACCGAATGTTTCATTGTGAGGCTGGATTGGAGTAGTAGTCCCCAACAACATTTCTCATAGAGGTTTTTCCCATCTTAGGTTTTCCTTGTACATCTGGTGTAATGTGATGTCCCTTTTATGTGTGATGTCATTTGTGTTATCCTCCCATCTAACTGATATGTCTGCTTTATGTTAGATTTGTTAACCGGTATACAAACATAGGATAGAAAAGGGTTAAGTTTGGAATTCACTGATTCACCCCCCCTCTCAGTGACATCTAGTGTTCAACAATTGGTATGAGAGCCTAGTTTCCTTGTTGATAAGCTTTCTCTAGCTTGGGTAGATTACGGTATTTGAACATAATGGTTTTTTGTGTCAATCCCTACTCCTATATTTCATGGTTCAAATTTCCCTATTTGGAGTTGTAGGATAGAAGTCTACCTATCCTCTTAAGGGTTTGATGTGTGGATGTCAGTTATAAATAGCTGCCCTAGTAAAGTCATTCCTTCCACTGATTCAGATGTAGAAAGAAGAAACTGGTGTAATGATATAGCAATGAAGGCTATACTTTGTGGGTTATCAGATGATGTCTCCTCATAGGTGGCAAAATGCAGATCGGTAAAAAGTCTACGAAAAAGATTGGAGAAGCTCTATGGAAATGAGTCTTCCACTGCAGAATCAGTTGGTGAAGAAAAGATGAGAAGTGCAACTCATGTTTCTGTAGGTGATGAATGCAGATTTGTCAGCAGCCGCAATAATGATGAAGAAAGAACCCACCTCTTAATGGCTCAAGAATCAAAAGATGAGAGATACACATTTGAGAATGATCATGCAGATCATTCCTACTAGCAAGATGTGTTTGGCAGTGATAGTGAAGGTGAAGAAGAAGAAGAAGCAGAAGTTGATCTTGAAGGAGAACTTGTAAGTGCACTTGAAGAACTTAGTAGAGTGAGGAATGAATACAAGTTGTTCAAGAATGTTGTAGTTGTGGAACAAACTAGTTGATCAGATGCCTTGAAGAATCTGAGAGATGTATCTCAGAGTTAAAGACTCAATAAGAAGACACCAAGGAGTGTCAGTGTAATGATTTAGCATCTCAGCTAGAGGTAAAAGATAAAGAATATCAGCAGCTAGTAGGAGAAATGGAGAGTCTTCAAAATGACCTTGAGAAATGCCAGGGTGAGCTCAAGGTGAGAATCTAGTTTGATGGTAGTAGTGATACCTTGGACAAAATGTTGAAGAAGCAAAAGCATGCCAAGGATATTGAAGGATTAAGAGTTTGCATTTTTTATGATTGATGTTGTGATTGTCATTGATGGACACACACTTGATTTGAGATCACTTTTTGTATGTATGAGTTAAAGCTCAACCGGTATGATGAATTATAGTCTTTAGACTATCGGTTTTTTGTAGAAAGTGTTTACCAGTCTCAATCGATATGAAGACCCCAAGCGGTTCGAGGATCTCAAGTGGTATGAAGGAATGAAGTGGCACAACTCATATTTCCTAGTCTTCATTTTGTCAAACCGGCAACCGGTATTTTGCTTAAACCGATATTTTGTATGAACCGGTAATACTCTATGATGAGTTACCAACCAACATTTTGTGATGAGTTACCATCCACCGATTGTTTAGTAGTGTCGAAACTTTGGCAGTGCATTTCTATCATGTTACCAAAAGTGTCCAGATGCATTGAACCTAGGAAATTCTATTGTAATTCTATTGGACCGACATGAAATCAGATTCCTTTATAAGGACATCATGTCTAGGGTTTTAAGTTTTTGCTAGGGTTTAAGGTAGTTGATGAGTTTTTGTAAGTGTGATTATAGGGGAGAAGTTTAGGTCTGTGAGAGAAGGTAGAGTGTGAATGTGTTGAAGACTGAAGTAATGTTGTAATGCATTAGGAATGAGCTATCAAGGATCTAACCAAGCAATATGTACTATTTTCTAGATCACTCACTTGTTGATTACTCACATCTTCGACAAGTCTGAAGCCCTTACCCAGGTAGGCCCAAAATGTCTTTTGTAAATCCTCTAACAAGGTGGTTCACATTCATGAATCTAAAATCCTCTAGCAAGGTAGTCTTTAATTGGACTTATCTCCTAATAGAGATTGAGATTCCTAACATGATCTGTTCTAGTAAAGAACATTGTATGACCTTAACCAGTCTGGTTCCTATTTTGTAGATAGTTACTTGTGAGTTTCATCTCACCATGGTTTTTCCCAATTGGGTTTCCACGTCAAAATCTCTTGTGTTATGGTGATTGTGCTTCTGTGGGTGAATGCATTATTTGCTATTTGGTTTGCATGTGTGCTAACTGGTTTGTTTGCTAAACTATTTTACCGGTTTACTGCTAGACTAGTAAAGTGTTTAAGTACAAAGATTTTTGGCATACTAATTCACCCCCCCTCTTAGTATTCATCAATTGGTATCAGAGCCAACCTTTCTATAAGTCTAACCACTTGGAAAGAGATATGGGGGAATACACTGTGATGGAACTTACTCATCGGATCACTTAGTCTGAGCAAGCCTATGATGAACTTATGGTCAAATATAAGGCCTCTCAGGCAAAAAGAAGAGAGCATGCTGAAAAACTGATGGAGCTATCTGAAAATAGTTCTTCTGATGAAGCAGACATGGAAGCCCTAATTCAAGAAGTAGAAAAGTTGAATGAATTCAATTCCAACCTGAGAAAGGAGTTGGAAGGACTGACTATCCGAATATGTCAAGAGCTTGAGAACTAGAGGAAAGTTGAAGATCTTGTAAAAGATAGAGATCATGAGATCTCCAAGTTAAAACAAGAAATCAGTGCCCTAACCGCTCAACTCCATGCAAGAAAAGTGGAAAAGGAAGACATGATAGGAGAACTGAACATAGCCATCTCTGAGAATACAAACTTGATGGAAACAAATGCTACTATTTCCAAAGAACTCTCTGAGTCAAAGGAAATACTTGCTAAGTTCAACAAGAGTACTGTTAAGCTAGAGCAAAAGCTTGAATCAGCCAAACCTGTCAAGAATACTGATGAACTTGGTTACTCCGGTCATGAGGAAGGTGAGACCTCTTGTGTGAATGCTAAAGCATTGAAGAAGCAACCAGCATTCAAAGGTAAAGGTAAGCAAAAGTTCAAACCTGTTTTCTTTAACTATCTTAAAGAAGGACATACTGCTAATGTGTGTAGGAGCAAAGCCTACAATAATTTTACTTACTTTATAAACAATGTACCTAGATCCAATAAGTTCAATGGTAATTGTTATGCATGCAACAAGTTTGGGCATAGAGCATCTAAATGCAAGTCTGTTATGAACAACACTAGAAAATATCCTCAGAGGACTCAGGGAGTTGGTCTAGAACCTTTTGTGAACCAGAATCCCAACCGATTTAATACCTTTAATCGTCAGTCAGGAAGTGGTGGCTATCAAGCAGCAACCAGATGGAGAGCAAACTATTTGATCTATCATTGTCATGGTCACACTGCTGCAACATGCAGGAGGAAGAATGGTAACATGAATAATGGACCACGGAGAGCACCTGGAATGGTCTGCTATCATTGCAATAAATCGGGTCACATTGCCAGATTCTGCACAACAAGAAAGAACATATTGAATGACATACCGGTCACTCCGGAAGGAAAGATTGATATTGAAATTTTTCAAGTGGATATGAACAAATCCTGGAAAAAGAAACCAGTAGTGTTGCATGAAGAACCGATTTCTGCACCTAGTGTGGAAATCATGGAACCGATAAACTAAGCATCAGAAAAGCTTAGGGGGAGAAAATGGTGAAATACTTCAAACCACCGGCTTACACTGGTAAAAGACCTTAACTAGTATGTGATACCTATCAGTTGACAAAATACCGGAAATGGTAAAAGGCAAATTAGGGTTTATGCCCTAATAGTGGAGCATTTATTATGGTAGGTGGAGAACTTGTTTAAAAGGAATTTTCAAATCATTTCTCATTTATCATTTTTCAAGCAAAGAAGTTTTTCAAGTGCAGAGCAAAGAAAAGCGATTTACACTATGATTCAAAGAGTTTATCAAAATCCTGAAGAAGAATCTGAAGCAAACATCTGTCGGAGGAGTGTAGAACGCAAAGCGGTATCTCTACAACCGAAGGAGTGTGTGGTGAAGTTAAAACTACGAAGCCCTAAATTTTGATCTACGAAGGTATTTTACATAATTCTCTATTTATCATGGCTTCTGCATCACATGATAGCTCTAGTGCAATCGTTGATTATATGGACTTCATTCAATGAAAGTTAAAATAAAATTCCCTGTCTCAAGTACCTGCTGGTGTTATAGTAGAAGAAGGCATTTCCGATTACATAGACTACAAAATCAAAGACCTAGGGTCTCTTGTGATCCATTCCCAGCTAAGCTTGTTCTACGGAAAGGATAAGAAGATTAAACCAGAACTCAGCATTCTGGAAAAGAAGAAACTTCACAATGTAGTTTACTTTCTCAAAGAATTTTTGGATGATCACATTCGCATTATTCTAAGAGGGTACACAGTGATAAGATGTACCTAGAGCGGACACATGATATCACACCAGAAGAAATTCATGTCATCACTAGTTTCTGTAACACAGGGGAAGTACCAGCTCTAAGGAAGGTCAGGAAGACTGTAAGGTCCAAACTCACTGGTTTAGTGAGCGACTCACGTGGAATGACTGTCAACTCAATCAAGGATGATATGGCCAAGTATGCCTACATGGTGATAGGTTACCGGACGTTCTCTACTAGTAGAATTAATTATGTCTTTGTTGTAGTGGTAAATGCCGCTTATAGGATGATCAAGGAAGATGCATCGTTTGATCTGTGCACTTGTATGCAAAGACAACTTCTGTTGAATCTTAATTCGATCAAACAGGAAAATGCACTAAGATTTAAGTTCTGACAACTATTGGTTGGGTTGTTCTTTTACTTCCAAGGCTACTTTCTAGGAGTAGGTGACATTCAGTGGTCCGCTGACCAACCGGTGACAAAGCAAATCAAGGAAAGTCTACAAGTGGTTGGAACCAGCTATCCAGAAGTGTTGAATAAATACTTTGATGAGTTCAGATGCAAGTTGAGCCAAAGGATAAGATTATCCGATGATATAGTAAAAAAGTATGAGGAAGACATCTACTTCACCATCAAAGTGGATGATGATGAATACTAAGAAGGGGGGGGTGAATTAGTATACCAAAAAATTTTGCACTTAAAGACTTAAACAGTCTAAAGATAAACCAGTAAAATAGTTTAACAGACAGACCAGTTATCACACATGCAAACCAAAATGCAAATAACGCATTCACCCACAAAAGCAATACAACCATAACACAAGATATTTGACGTGGAAACCCAAATGGGAAAAACCACAGTGAGATGGAACTCACAAGTCACTATCTGTAGAATAGAAACTAGACCGGGTAAGGTCAGACCAATTAAGGTCTTACAATGTTCTTCACCAGAACAGATCTTGTTAGGAATCTCAATCTCTGTTAGGAGATAAGTCCGATTAAGGACTACCTTGCTAGAGGATTTTAGATTCACAGAGGTGAACCATCTTGTTAGAGGATTTACAAAAGGCTTTTGGGCCTACTTGGCTAAGGGCTACAAACTTGTCAAAGATGTGAGTACTCAACAAGTGTTTGATCTATCTAATAGCACGGACTGCTCAGTTAGATCCTTGATAGCTCATTCTTAATGCACTCCTGCATTACTTCAGTCTTCTACACATTCATATTCTTTTCAGCTCCTCAACCACCTTAAACCCTAGTCACACCATAAACCCTTTCAGCAACAACCTAAAACCCTAGACATGATGTCCTTTTAAAGGAGTCTAATTTCATGTTGGTCCAATAGGACTACATTTCAATTTCCTAGGTTTAATGAATCTAGACATACTCAGTAACATGACACAAGAAGCACCGCCAGTGTGTCAGCACCGTCAAACAATCGGGGGATTGATAACTTATCACAAAATGTTGGTTGGTAACTCATCACAGAGTATTACCGGTTCATGCAAAATATCGGTTGCTGGTTTGACAAAAATGAAGACTGGTCGAAATGTGTTACGCTACTTTAATCCCTCGTACCGCTTGAGTTCAACATGCCACTTTAGATCGGTAAACACACTCTTCAAAACATCAATAGTCTAATGACTATAATACAACATACTTGCAACATACCAATTGAAATAAATACCGTTTGTGCTCTAACTCATACATATAAAGAGGATCTTAATGCAAGTGTGTGTCCATCAATGACAATCACAACATAAACGTCAAAAATTCCAACAACCTCCCCCTTTGGCATTGATGGCAACACTTAAAAAATAAAATTTTGACATCTAAGTGTTTTACAACAAAATCATGCCATTAGCAAAATTGCTCCCCCTAAGCATATACACTATCCCTTTAACAATACAATGAATAGCAATTTTGCATACAGAGCATAAACATTGAGATATCAAAGCATATATCAAAGCATATAGCAAAATTTTAAAACCAGATACTTCTCCCCTATACTTCTCCAAAATAGAGTACTTCTCCCCCTTTGCCAACAATGACAAAGTACCGTTGAACAATGCTATTTCCATTTGATATTAAAACAATAAAAGTTTATAACAATAAGGAGTAGTACTTGTCAAAAATAGATTTATAGTCCTACAAGAATTGCTTCATTGATAGAGACCAGGACTCAAGTAGGGAGGTGGCCACTTCTTTCTCTGTTTGCATCTGGGAGACCTATTCTTCCATGGCATCAACTATGCTCATCTCCTGTGTAACTGTCAAGGCATCCAGGTTCAGATAACACTTCTAAAGAATTTGCAGACATGGAAGTAAAACTAGTTGAAGTTCCTACGAATCTCTAGACCATGTGTTCATTTCTTGCTCCATTTTGGCTGACTGGATATGAAACCGGTGAAGCTCCATTTTGGCTAACTGGATATGAAACCGGTGAATGGTTTTCCCATAAGTTGTGAAGGAATCATAGGGCAGCTTGAATGTGCTCAAGTAGGACTGCAAGTCTTGTTCAAGTTTTTGCTTCTGAACTAGCACATCATCATAAAATAGATGGGGTTGACAAATTTTGCTGAGTAGCATATTCCCCTCATCTAGAGTGTCCCTTATATCCTTTTGTTCTTTCTTCAGTTCAGACCAAAGATCATTCAACTTTTTCACCAAAGCTATATTAAGAGCCTTTTGATGCTCCTTCTTGACATTAGCCTCTGCTACCTCTTCAAGACTCTGCACTTGATCATCTACTACTGTGCATAGGAGCTTTAGTCTAGCTAATGAAGAATCGGTGTTTGGAAGATTTGTACTGGGTATCAAATCGGTAAGCGTATCCATAGCAGCTTGGATTAAATCCTGCTCCTTCTTCTGTCGAATGTTTTCAAGGCACTCTTGAGCTACCTTGATGCTTTGCATTAGCTCTGATTCACTTGCAGACTTGAGATCGATAGGACTGGTGATATTAGCCAGTTTGGCTTGACTCCTGGTGGCCTTCGGAGTCTCCATCTGTGTGCTCTTCTCCGCTTCTCTTGTCTTGTCCTTCTCCACTTTCTTTTTCTTCGCTTCTCTCCTTTTCTCCGCTTCCTTATCTTCTTCTTCCTTCTTCTTTTTCTCTGCTTCCTTCTTCTTTTCCTGTTCCTTCTGCTTCTTCTCTTCTTTATCCTCTTCTTCTTTCTTTTTCCTCTCATCTTCTTGCCTCTTCTTCTCTTCACCTTCTCTTTTCTCTTCCTCTTTCTTCTTTTCCTCATCTTCATCCCTCTTCTTCTTCTCTGCTTGTTCCCTAGCCACTTCATGTTTGTCCTTGGCTTGCTCATTGCCCTGTTCGGCCTGATGCTCCTATCCTGTTCCCTCAGAAGGTATGTCCTGAGTGACATCTTCTATGTCTAGGGCATCAACATCAATAGTGTCGATTGGTTCTACAACCAGATTTCCTTCATCATCAAATGCTTCATCCGGTTTGGATATAACTAGTTCTTCTTCTACTTGCCAGTTGGCCAAACGTGCTTTGTGAGCCTGGATAGCAATTTGCATAAACAAATGGGTGTCCTTTTTGACATCAGCAACTCTACCTTCTAACAACTAGAGTCTTCTTTTTCTAGTGAAGAAGAGTCCTTTATTTAGATCAATAACATCATATAATTCAGAATTTGATAGGTTGTGAAAGTATTGTGCAAAAACCTTCTCTCTAATTTCCTGTTCTTTCTCTATGGCAACGCGCCATCTATTATCTAATGACATATATAAAGAATCCGGTGTCTGAGACTTAATCTCTGAGGGCGATCGGTCATTACTACATAGATACTAAATTATTTCCTTTTCATCCTCATTGAAGTCATTGAAACACTCAAGTAAATCATTTAACACTTTTCTCCTAATATTCTTTATTGTTCTTTGACAATGTGTCAAAGGTTTATAGGAGGAGATATCTATATTTACCAGTGCTGAAGATGTCGGTTCACTCTGTGTCTTCTTTCTTGTTTGTCTTGCCTTTTTGGGCTGCTCCTTAGACACAGTTTCTTCTGAGTCCAGAGAGTTGCTTCTTGTCTTCCTCTTTCTCTGGAACACTTTAGCCAGTGCAGCTTCTAGTTTCTCCTTAGCTGGTGACCGCTTGGTCACTTTTGGAGTTGCAGTAGTAACCAGTGTTGATGCTACATGCACTGCCTTTGCCTTCTTCACTGTCAGTCCTTTCTCTTTCACTACTGGTGGTTCCTCAGCTGGTGCTATCCTCTCCAAGTAGGTGCCAGTTCTCTTCACCTTAGGATCAATTGGTGAAGCAATAAGGGTACAGGCATACCCTTCCAGCATGTCGTACATCACCTCATAGCCCATTGGCTCCACTTCTTCCATTCTAAGCTCAATAGCCTCCATTATACATTTGTCTACTTGGATGGTGAAGCAGATATCATCTTCATATTTCTTGACGATGTCTCCTGATATCCTCACTCTTTGGCTCATCTTCCTTCTGAACTCATCAAAATACTTGTTCAGAATATCAGGGTAACCGGTTCCAAGTGCTTTAATGCTTTCCTTGATTTGCTTGTTTACTGGTTGGTCACCAGACCACTGAATGTCTCCTACTCCTGGGAAGTATCCTTGAAAGTAAAAGAACAACCCAACCAATAGTTGTCCAAACTTGAACCTCAGTGCATTATCTTGTTTGATTGATTTCAAGTTCAATAGGAGTTCCCTCTGCATACCGATGCATAGGTCAAATGATGCATCCTCCTTTATCATTCGGTAAGTGGCATTTACAGCTGCAGTAGATATAGAGTTGATTCTGCTAGCTGAGAACATCCGATAGCCTATCACCATGCAAGCATACTTAACCAGATCATCCTTGATTGAATTTACAATCATGCCCCGTGAGTCACTCACTGAACTGGTGAGCTTGGACATCTTAGTTTTGCTAACTGTCGTTAGGGCTGGTACTTCCCCTGTATTGTAGAAACTGGTGACTGCATGAATTTCCTGTGGCATGATATCATGCATCCTCTCCAAGTATATTTTGTCACCATGGACCCTGCTCAAAATAATCCTTATATGATCTTCTGTGAAATCCTCCAGGAAGTAAACAACATTGTGGAGTTTCTTCTTCTCCAAAATACTGTACTTTGGTTTGATCATCTTATCTTGTCCACAAAACAAACCTAGTTGGGTATGGATAGCTAGAGACCCTAGGTCTTTGATTTTACAATCAATATAATCTGAGATTCCCTCTTCTACTATCACTCTAGCCGAAACTTGTGATAGGGCATTATACTTTGACTTCCGTTGAATAAAACATTCAGACTCAATAGATGCACTAGAACTGGTATGAGATGCGGAAGCCATTTTAGAAATTTTAAGAACTCGAGAAATACCTTTCAAAACACGCGAATTTAGGGCTTTTCGATTCTCCTTTACTCCTCACTTCGTCGGTAGCTAAATCACCGCTTTGTGTTCTCCACTTGACCGTTTGCTATTTGAATTTGAATCTCCTTCGCGGTTTCTCAATTTCTCCAAATCTCTACTCAAATCGCCTTTTCATCGCTCTGCTCTTTGAAAAACTTTTCTTCGCTTGAAAACTGATAGTGAGAAATGATTTCAAAAATGCTTTTAAACATAGTCCTCACCTACTGTCATTAATGCTCCTCCATTAGGGCATAAACCCTAATTTGCCTTTTTACCATTTCTGGTCTTCTACCAAGCGACAGGTATCATATACTGCTTAAGGTCTTTTGTCGGTTTAAACTTGGGGTTTGAAAACATTTTGTCGTTTGCTCCCCTTAAACCTTTTGAAGCTTAGTTTTCCGGTTCCGATATTTCCACACTAGGTGCAGAAACCAGTTCCTCTTCCAACGTTATTGGTTTCCTCTTCTAGTTTTTGTTCATGTCCGCTTGAACTATTTCAACATCAATTCCTCCTTCTTGAGTGACCGGTATATCATCAGATATACTCTTTCTGCTTTTGCAAAATCTTGCAATGTGACCCAGTTTGTTGTAGTGATAGCAAACCAATCCAGGTGCTCTCCAAGGTCCATTGTTCATGTTTCCATTCTTCCTTCTGCATGTTGCAGAAGTGTGACCATGACCATTATAGATCATACAATTTTCTCTCCATCCGGTTGTCACTTGATAGTCACTGCTTCTTGGCTGATGATTGAAGACATTAAACCGGTTGTGATTCCGGTTCACAAAAGGTTCAGGACCAACTCCTTGGGTCCTTTGTGGATATCTTCCAGCATCATTCATGACAAACCTGTATTCAAATTCTCTATGCCCATACTTGTTGCATGCATAACAATGACCATTGAACTTATTGGATCTAGGTACATTGTTAATAAAGTAAGGAAAATTATTGTAGGCTTTGCTCCTACATACATTGGCAATGTGTCCTTCTTTAAGACAGTTAAAGCAAATAGGTTTGAATTTTTGCTTACCTTTATCTTTCAATGTCGGTTGCTTCTTTGATGCTTCAGCATTTGTTCCTGAGGATTCTCCTTCCTCATGTCTAGAGAAACCAAGTCCATTGGTATTCTTTACCGGTCTAGCCGACTCAAGCTTTTGCTCTAGCTTGACAGTATTTTTGCTGAACTTAGCAAGTATTTCCTTTGACTCAGAGAGTTCTTTGGAAATAGCAGCATTTGTTTCCAACAAATTTTCATTCTTAGAGATGGCAGTGTTCAGTTCTCCTTGCATGTCTTCCTTTTCCACCTTGCTTGTATGGAGTTGAGCATTTAGGGCACTCATCTCTTGTTTCAACTTGGAGATCTCACAATCTCTTTCTTTCACTAGGTCTTCGATTTTTCTCCAGTTATCAAGCTCTTGACACATCCAGATAGTCAGTCCTTCCAACTCCTTTCTCAGGTTGGAGTTTGATTCATTCAACTTATTTACTTCTGTAATTAGGCTTCCATGTCTGCTTCATCTATAGAACTATTTTTAGATAGCTCCATCAGCTTTTCTGCATGTTCTCTCCTTTTTGCTTGAGATACCTTGTATTTGACCATAAAATCATCATAGGCTTGCTCAGACTGAGTGAGTCATTGAGTAAGCTCCCTCAGTGTGTATTCCCCCATATCTCTTTCCAAGTGGTTAAACTTATAGAAAGCTTGGCTCTGATACCAATTGATGAATACTAAGAGGGGGGGTGAATTAGTATACCAAAAAATCTTGCACTTAAACACTTAAACAGTCTAAAGATAAACTGGTAAAACAGTTTAACAGACAGACTGGTTATCACACATGCAAACCAAAATGCAAATAACGCATTCACCCACAAAAGCAATAAAACCATAACATAAGATATTTGACGTGGAAACCCAAATGGGAAAAACCATGGTGAGATGGAACTCACAAGTCACTATCTGTAGAATAGAAACTAGACCGGTTAAGGTTTTACAATGTTCTTCACTAGAACAGATCCTGTTAGGAATCTCAATCTTTGTTAGGAGATAAGTCCAATCAAGGACTACCTTGCTAGAGGATTTTAGATTCACAGAGGTGAACCACCTTGTTAGAGGATTTTACAAAAGGCTTTTGGGCCTACCTGGTTAAGGGCTATAGACTTGTCAAAGATGTGAGTAATCTACAAGTGTTTGATCTATCTAATAGCACAGACTGCTCAGTTAGATCCTTGATAGCTCGTTCTTAATGCACTCCTGCATTACTTCAGTCTTCTACACATTCATATTCTTTTCAACTCCTCAACCACCTTAAACCCTAGTCACACCATAAACCCTTTTAGCAACAACCTAAAACCCTAGACATGATGTCCTTTTAAAGGAATCTGATTTCATGTCAGTCCAATAGGATTACATTTCAATTTCCTAGGTTCAATGAATCTAGACATACTCAGTAACACGACACAAGAAGCACCGCCAGTGTGTCAGCACCATCAAACAATCAATGGATTGATAACTTATCACAAAATGTCGGTTGGTAACTCATCACAAAGTATTACTGGTTCATGCAAAATACCAGTTGCCGGTTTGATAAAAATGAAGATTGGTCAAAATGTGTTATGCCACTTTAATCCCTCATACCGCTTGAGGTCAACATGTCGCTTTAGACCGGTAAACACACTCTGCAAAACATCAATAGTCTAATGACTATAATACAACATACTTGCAACATACTGGTTGAAACAAATACCAGTTGTGCTCTAACTCATACATATAAAGAGGATCTTAATGCAAGTGTGTGTCCATCAATGACAATCACAACATAAACATCAAAAATGCCAACAGATGAATGCATAATGGAGGCTGTTGAGCCCAGACAAGAAGAAGTGGAGCCTATGGGCTATGAGGTAATGTATGATATGTTGGATGGGTATGCTTCTACCCTAATCACCTCACCCCTTGATCCTAAGGCAAAGAGAAATGGCACCTATTTGGAAAGGGTTACACTGGTTGTAGAACCCTGAGAAAAGAAAGGAAAGGCAGTGCCTTCAGCATCGGCACCGGTTACTGCAACCAGTCCCAAAGTGACCAAGCAGTCACCAGCTAAGAAGAAACCGGAAGCTGGACCTACCAAAGTCTTTGAGAGGAAGCGGAAGATGAAAAAGCAATTCACCAGACTTAGAAGAAACTATGTCAGAAGAACTGCCTAAGAAGATCAGACAAACAAGGAAAAAGACAAAGAATGAACTGGCAATATCTGCACCAATAAATATTGATATTTCTTCTTACAAACCTTTGACACATTGTCAAAGAACTATAAAGAATATTAGGAGAAAATTGTTGAATGACTTAATTGATTGTTTTGATGACTTCAATGATGATGAAAATGAAGAAGTTGAATAGGAAATCATTAAGTATTTGTGTGTTAATGACCAGTCACCTTCAGAAATTAGATCTGAGACACTGGATTCTTTGTATAATTCTTTAGACAACAAATGGCGCATTTCCATAAAGAAGGAACAAGAAATAAGGGAGAAATTATTTGCCCAATATTTTCCTAACCTGTCCAATTTTGAGCTATTTGAAGTCATTAACCAAAACAAAGGAGTCTTCTTCACTAGAAGAAGAAGACTCTAGTTATTAGAAGGGAGAATTGATGATGCTAAAAAAGACACTCATCTTCATATGACAACTATTGTACATACTCATGAACTGCGTCAAGCCAACAAGAAGGCTGAGCAAGAACCGAAAATAAAAAAATTGGATGAAGTATATGACAGTGAAGGGGAACTAGTCACTGAACAAATGGAACCCATTGACGTTGACGCCTTAGATGGTGAAAAAGTTACTCAAGGTACACCATCTAAAGGAACAGGATAGGAGAAGTAGGCAGAAGAAGAAAAGAAGCAACAGGAAGTAGAAAAGAAGAAACAGGCAGATGAAGAGGATAAGAGAAAAGAAGAGGAAAAGAGGAAAGAGGAAGAGGATAAAAGAAAAGAAGAAGAGAAGAAGAAGGAAGAGAATAAGAGACAAAAGGAGGAAAAGAGGAAAGAGGAAGAGGATAAGAGACAAAAGGAGGAAAAGAGGAAAGAGGAAGAGGATAAGAGAAAAGAAGAAGAGAAGAAGAAGAAGGAAGAGGAAAAGAAAGAAGAGGAGAAGAAGAGAAGAGAAGATGAAAATTAGAAACAAGAAGAAGAGAAGAAGAAGAAGGAAGAGGAACATAAAGAAGAGGAGAAGCGAAAAGAGGAAGAGAAGAAATAGGATGAGGAGAAGAGAAAGAAGGAAGAGGAGAAGAAGAAGGATGAAGAAGAGAGGAAGAGAAAAGATGAAGAGAAAAGATAAGAAGAAGAGAAAAGAAAGAAAGAAGAAGTGGAGCAGAGGAAGGCTCAAGAAGATAAGCAAAAAGCCAAGGACAAGGAAGTAGCACTAAAGAGCACACAAGTGGAGACCCCAATGGCAACAGGTAGTCAGACTAAATTGGCTAACATTACTAGTCCCATTGACCTCCAGTCCGCAACTGAATCAGAGTTGCTGCAGAGCATTAAGGTTGCTCAAGAACGTCTGGAAGTGATAAGAAGGAAAAAGGAGCAAGATGTGATCCAAGCTGCGGTGGACACTCTTACTGGCTTGATACCTGGTATGAACCTTCCCAGTACCAATTCCTCACTTGCACAATTGAAGCTCCTATGCATAGCTATAGAAGACCAGGTACAAAGCCTGGAAGAGGTTGCAGAAGCAAATGCCAAGAAGGAACATCAAAAGGCTCTGGACACTGCCTTGTTGAGAAAGTTAACAGAGGTCCGGTCTGATCTTCAAAAGGCACAGAAGGACATTAGAGATGCAATGGATGAGGGAAATCTACTACTCAGTAAGATTTGTCAACCTCATTTATTCTGTGATGATGTGCTCACTCAGAAGGACAAACTGTAAACTGATATGCAGTCATTTATTAGCACCTTCAAGATGCCATATGACTCCTCCTCCATATATGGCCAAACTGCTCACTAGTTTCAACTTTAGTCTGCAAGACTAGAGGCAAAGATAAGCAACCAGACATGAAATTTGTAGGAACTTCAACTGGTCCTACTGCCAAGACTGCAAATTCTCCAGAAATGCTATCTAAATCTTGATGCCCTAATGGTCACTCAAGAGATGAGCACGATAGATGCCATGGAAGAACAGGTCTCCCAGATGCAGACAGAGAAAGAGGTGGCTACCTCCCTACTTGACTCATGGTCCTTATCCATGAAGCAATTTTTGCAGGACTTTAAATCAGTTTTTGACAAGTTTTACTCTTTACTATCATAAACACACATTATTTTAATACTAATGAAACAGGGGTTAGTCTGCAATGTTTTTGCCATTGTTGGAAAAGGGGGAGAAGTATAAATTTTGATGTTTTGATGTATACTTTCATGTTATTTCTAATAAAGAGTAGTATACATTGTATTTTTTGCAAAAGGGATAGTGTATATGCTTAGGGGGAGTAATTTTGATTATGGCATATTTTTGTTGTAAACACTTAGATGTCAAAATTTTCCTAAGTGTTGCCATCAATGCCAAAGGGGGAGGTTGTTCGCATATTTGATGATTGATGTTATGATTGTCATTGATGGACACACACTTGATTTGAGATCACTTTTTGTATGTATGAGTTAAAGCTCAACCGGTATTTGTTCCAACCACTATGATGAATTATAGTCTTTAGACTATTGGTGTTTTGTAGAAAGTGTTTACCAGTCTCAAGCGGTATGAAGACCCTAAGCGGTTCGAGGATCTCAAGCGGTACAAAGGAGTGAAGAGACACAACTCATATTTCCCAATCTTCATTTTGTCAAATCGGCAACCGGTATTTTTCTTAAACCGGTATTTTGTATGAACCGGTAATACACTGTGATGAGTTACCAACCGACATTTTGTGATGATTTACCATCAACCGATTGTTTAGCAGTGTTGACACTTTGGCGATGCATTTGTGTCATGTTACCAAAAGTGTCCAGATGCATTGAACTTAGGAAATTGTATTGTAATTCTATTGCACCGACATGAAATCAGATTCCTTTATAAGGACATCATGTCTAGGGTTTTAAGTTTTTGCTAGGGTTTAAGGTGGTTGATGAGTTTTTGTAAGTGTGATTATAGAGGAGAAGTTCAGGTCTGTGAGAGAAGGTAGAGTGTGAATGTGTTGAAGATTGAAGTAATGCTGGAATGCATTAGGAATGAGCTATCAAGGATCTAACCAAGCAATCTGTGCTATTTGCTAGATCACTCACTTGTTGATTACTCACATCTTTGACAAGTCTGAAGCCCTTAACCGGGTAGACCCAAAAAGTCTTTTGTAAATCCTCTAACAAGGTGGTTCACATCTGTGAATCCAAAATCCTCTAGCAAGGTAGTCTTTAATCAGACTTATCTCCTAATAGAGATTGAGATTCCTAATAGAATCTATTCTAGTAAAGAACATTGTATGATCTTAACCGGTCTGACCTTAACCGATCTGGTTCCTATTTTGCAGATAGTTACTTGTGAGTTTCATCTCACCGTGGTTTTTCCCAGTTGGGTTTCCATGTCAAAATCTCTTGTGTTATGGTGATTGTGCTTCTGTGGGTGAATGCATTATTTTCTATTTGGTTTGCATGGGTTTGTTTGCTAAACTATTTCATTGGTTTACTGCTAGACTAGTAAAGTGTTTAAGTACAGATATTTTTGGCATACTAATTCACCCCCCCTCTTAGTATGCATCATTAAGAAGTGGTGTCAATGAATGCTCCACCAGCAATAATGTCCCCCACAATGACATTATATTTGTCTCCTCAAATGGAGACAACAAGGGACAAACCTTCACTGTTTGGAATACTCCCTGGAAGAAGGTTGATCTAACCACAACCAATAAAGACATGAAGCTAAGGATGAACACTGGTGCTGCAAGAAGGAGGAATAATACAGATCCCAAAGGAAAAGGAAAGATGGGAGAAGGAAGCTTCACCAGAAGCAAGAACATGAGAAGATAGAAAATAAGACCTCCTATTGGTAGAAGACAAAGAAATTCTACCACCCACAAGACAAAGCAAGTGTGGGAAAAGAAGAGATCAAATGGAAGAGTTGTAGAGCATGGACAATCCAAGATCCATCCCCGGAGAAGCAAAAATGGAGATACTAAACCAGTAAGATCTCCTCATGCTTGGCAAAACAAATTTTTAAGTTATGTGCTCCCTTTCTCCAGTTACTATTTTGCTTGTAAAGGATATGGCCATGAGGGAAATGAATGCAGAATGAAGTCTAGGAATAGATAGCATGTTCTTCCTAGAAACAATAATGTCATATGTTGAGGTGTAATGGCTTTGGCCATAAAAGTCATAACTGTAGAAGGATGAACTTGCAGTCACATGACAACTAGTGTAGTAGCTATCCTCAACATGGAAATAGATATAGAGCATATGAGAGACAAAATGCTACATGGAACAAAAGTAGAAGAGGTTTTGTTCCTACAAGATCAAGTGGCCCACCGGTTCTGGTAGTAGGTTACAATGGCATGACCAGAATAAGATGGTCTAACCAGTTTGAAAGAAGGTCCTCCAAACATGCATTTGGCATGAACACAATTTGCTTCTACAACAATGTCTCTATTCATGTGGCAGAATCTGGTAAAGTAAGGACCAATCAAAAAAAGAAGGTAACACCTGCTCCCAAGACTAAAAATGGGAAGAAGAAGGAAGAAAGTAGGACCATGGACCGACACTATGTATTCAATGTATAGGTGATATCTCTTAAGGCTTAAAGGAGATGAAGGACCTTAGGGGGAGTAGTACATTGACCTTATCATTCACCCCCTCACTGGAAGAGGACACATGGAAGAACATATTGCAGCCGGTATGAAAGAATGGAATGAGATGGTAAGAGTGTGTAGTGGTTACCTTGGCTACACACCTACAGATGAAAGATGGATCACTACTGCATGTGTCAATGGTTGGCAAATTTGCAATGGGGATCAAATGCAAATTGACACAAGAAGAGAGGAGTTAGAGGAAGGTGCTCTAGTAGTGATGATGGATAGGTGTAGGAAACCAGTATGTGCAATAGGTTACCTGTATGTATACTAAGCGGTAGTGCAAGTTATGTAAGACAATGAGGTCTAGGATCATTGCATTAACTCTAGTAGTATGGATTGAGGAGTTTATGTCTTAGGTGGTACTCAAGAAATCTTGAATGACATATGTTGGCCAAGTTGTTGATCATGTAGGCATGCATGTTTTTGGGCTAACCGGTTTGATTTATGGCATAATGGTGATATTGTATAGTATTGTGTACATATAGGATCATGTCATATGTTGTGATGGTTATAATGGAGCTGAAAGATCATCACTTGATCATATATGCACAGGTAAACTAGTATATGGTTTAGATTGGAGCTTTGGTTTTGAACATGACAGTCAATGGGAACCTGAGATGTATGACTCGGGGGGAGTTGACAGCCATGTTTTCTGACTAGTATCAGACTTGTTGGACACAGACGGTGTGCAATTGTCTATGGTTGTACCAGTATGATTATGTCTTTGGAAGTGTTCGGGGTTGTGATATATTTCAATGTCTATCCAACTGAAATCACAACTGAACCATCGGGAGTGTTGCCTGAAAAGAAGGAAAGTTACCTGCACAAGAGAACCTACATTTGGTATCAGAGAAGATACAATTGGTATCAGTGTCAGCTCCAACACTTGATATCAAAAAAATTGGGTTCAGAATAACTTCTACATATAAAGGGGAGATGATATAGTCTGATGGGTAGGTATGTTGTATTCACTAACACATGTGCCTTCTGTAGATAGGAATTTTGAAATCATCAAAGCAAGTAGCAAATTAGACTAGCTCAATCACGAAAAACTAAATTGCAATGATAACAATCCTAATTACATTCAATAGAGATACTAAAAACAAGACATTCAAATCAAATGCAAACCATCACTAATGCGAATATCTCCTCCATAATTCTCCATTGTCCTTCTTTCTCCTTCAAATTTCTTTGTTTGTGGATCTCACCTACAAATACAAAGGCATAATATGAAAGCAAGATTGTTAAGATGGAATGGCAGTTTAAAGGTACTAGAAGCGTGATTTATTGATCAGCTCCCTAATTGAAGAAATTCATCCAATTTATAGATAAATTGGAGAAAAGACAAGATTAGCATCAAGAGATTTGAAAGGAAATTTCAAATCAAGAATGACAAATATGACAAATTATGACAAAATTGACACTTTCTATGCAAGATTAATTGATTGACAAATTATGACAAAATTGACAAGGTTGCTATGCAAAATTGATTGATTGACAAATTATGACAAGATTGAAATGTCATTCCCATGAAATTAGGGGAAATATTAGAAAACTAGGAGAAAATAGAAAATTAGATGAATTGGAAATTAGGAAATTAGAAATTGATGAAAATTAGGAAATTAGGAATTAGGAGAAATTAGGTAAATTAATTAATAATTTTTCATTCATTAATTAATTCACAAAAAGAGAGAGGAATTAATTAGCCGATTAAATAAATATTTAATTGTGACAAGAAGACTTAGGATAAATAAATAAATTATTTAACCTAGAGGGAAAATGACAAACAAGATTAAATGAATAAATCATAAAACCCTAGAAGATGAATTAGAAATGCAAGGACGGCAATTAGGTCTTGACAAAAGATAATTGATGTAGGGTCGATTTGATCATAATTTTGATTGACAAAGGACCAATGCTGATAAATGATTGAGATTGGTTGACAAATTGACCAAGATTGATAAAGAGACCGAATTGATAGGCACCAATTGATGAGGAACAATGACTAATTGATCCAAGTTGACACAATTGAAAAGGACAACGATCGATGACAAATCAATCGCAAAATTGACACGATTGATCAAGGACAAGGATCGATGACGAATCGATCGTAAAATGATGAGATTTACAAGGTTGAGGATTGATGACGAATTGATCGCAAGATGACAAGATTGACAAGAGGAAAAAACCCTAATTCTATCATCGATTAGGATTGATGATGTCCAAAATGATGATAAATGAGCATGCACATTGATGCGACAAGATAAGATCAACCAAAATCATGACTGACGATTATTATTGACAAGACCAAATTTGAAAGCGAGACAAATGAAGAATGCAGAAGAAGGAATCAATGCTCACAAATGATAAAGACCAAGTGCGCAACATAGAAGAAATGTTAATGCGACACAAAAACCCTAAAATAAGGCAATGCATAAATGTTAAAGTATGACTCCGCAAGCATTGACCATTTTTAGACGTCTACATTTTGCCCCTCTTTGAGACAATGCGATTTTAAGCATTGTTTCAAAGAACAATAATAAAAATGCCCCAGACAATAACAATGACATATGCATGCCCCCTCGAGGAATTGGCCGGAACATCCAGAAAAGAGGCCAATTGATCGATAAGAATAATAGAAAATGATAGGACCAAACGGATCAAGAATGGAAGGTCGGATGCACAAATTACAAGCAATAGAAGGCACAAAAGACCATGACTAGCATAAGATGGAGAGCATGCACGTCCATCTAGGCACTGACAAAGATCTATAAATAAGACAAAGAGAAGGAAAAGAGCTCATTTGCACTAGCCAAAGTGGAAGATTTGTTGCTCTGGAAAAGACCCTTGCATAGAGATGGCAAAAATTCCAATGGTAGATCACCTCAGGGAACATGTATGCACCTACAGATGATCGGACGATGCAGGAGCAGCGGTATGTATCTCAAAAACCCATATGTCAAATTTCATGAATTTTGCTTGATTGCGGGACATTGCGAGGCCCACAGGGAATGAATTAATTGACATCTGCGCCTGTGTGGGTGCATTCTGTGCTTATGTGAAGATTTTTTGTGCTTGTGTAGGGTACACAAGTGCAGCTTGATGCTGCACAAGCGTAGGACAGGGTACATAGGCGCAGTTGTGCACTGAGGACCCTAATTTGACCAAAAATAGTGCGCGGATGATCCTGAAAAGGGGGATAAGGGTAGGATAGGTCAAAATAGATAAGAAACACCCTGAGTTGTGCATGAAACAAGGAAATGCAGCCCTTAGGAGAAAACCCTAAAACTGACAAATTTGTGCCCCAATTGTGATGCAGAGTCGACAGTATCCATTGATTACGTGGGAGAATAGACCTGACTGCTTCATGTTGCAACATAGACTCAGGAGCACAAACAGAGATACATTAGTAGGACTTGGATTATACTATATCACATTCATGCCTGAGATTAGAGAAAACACAAGACTGCTTACCGCATTGGCAAAGCGATGGCATTCAGAGACTTCCTCGTTCCATCTACCGACTGGAGAGGCGACGGTGACACTAGAGGACGTGTGGCGTATCCTCCGCATTCTGATTCATGGGGAGATGATAGAGTATGACCCAGTGATAGGGAGAGATGCTTTGTGCAGATTATTCGAGTGCGACATAGATGATCTGGACATCATAGAGAGGGAGATTGGCTGGGAAACCATGGCAGTAGAGTACGATCAGCGTTATGTGGTGATAGTTGTGGTGATAGCATGCTTATTAGTAGGTGATAGATGAGGACATGGATTCCCTATTGGATGGGGAAGAGTGCTAGAGAAGATGGTGATAGAGGGGACTGTATACGCATGGGGACCATGTGTGCTTGCCATGCTATATTTTCAGTTGCATCAGATAGCATATCAGGGGGTTCAGACTTTGAGCTGTGGGGTCACATTGTTACAGGTATGGGCATTTGAGCACATAGCCATATGTCGACCGAATGCAGAGAGACAAGTAGTACCACACCGACCATATGTGTACTGCTATGGGGGTACATTGAGACAGGGTCCATTCAGATACATACTGTATTGGCGACATGAGCTAGACAGATTGAGAGAGTTCACATGGAGGCCATATCTTGATTGCCTTGGATGGTCAGATGATAGTGAGGAGCTACCATATTGCAGACAGGAGAGATACCTGATTGGGCGACCAGTGAATCGCCAAAGAGTGATTAAGATGTACCTGCCAGAGAGAGTTAGATGATAGTTTGGAGAGAGGTAGGATGTACCCAGAGGGACTTCACACTTTGCCCGATCTCACAGAGAGATGAGTCAGTGGGAGAAGCCACACATAGCATATGCCGACTTCACATAGCTACAACAGAGATAGTGGGATTGGAGATCAGATGTGGTGGACGCTGGGATGATAAAGGAGTATGAGTGATGGTTTGCACGATGACGACCAGTGCCATTGATAGATCCTGATATTCTGGTATTGAGGAGACCAGAGGACTTCCCACTCGATGGAGAGGAGGGAGATGATGAGGATGACGAGGATGACAAGGATGGAGGTGATGAGGAGGAGGGAGATGATGAGGATGAGGAGGAGGAGCCAGATCCAGCCGATTAGGAGTCTTTGTAGGATATACCCATAGAGCCGGAGACAGCTAGCATAGAGGAGATGGAGATATGTAGGGCCACCATAGTGAGTCAACATGATCACATTGCGACATTAGAGAGACAAAATGATATCTTGAGGACAGAGCAGGATCAGTTCAGAGTAGAGATAGCCAGACTTACAGCGGCTTGAGATACAACGATAGCCCAGGCACAACAAGCAGAGTAGAGAGTGACCGAGTATATTGGGTCGATTAGGGATGCCAGTGCACGTGAGATGGCACAGATGTTGGTAGAGACCGGAGAGGAGATACGCCATTGGAGGACACTATATGAGAGTGAAGTTCCACCAAAGCAGAGAGAATCATCATATCGAGCACAATCGAGGACAGAGAGCCGGCCACGTTCTCAGAGGTCAGTGAGCAGCATGGGGGTGAGTGGACCTAGGAGACCACCACAGCCAGGACCAGGGACAGGAGGGATATCATCCTTGAGACATGGTAGGGATGAGGAGGACAGAGGGAGCACCCAGTGACAGAGGCACATGCTCCTTATGATAGAGACATATATAGTGTGACATTATGTTCTTAGCCTGCGGGCCATACTTAGGACAGATAGTCCAATTTTGTACTCCAATATTGTTTTGGTATTTGATATGATATGCAGCTATATGATGGGATGCAATGTGTTATGGCTTATGTTTACTTTCCATGTATGGATGGCTTATGCACTGTTTATGTACCATTGTGGAACAAGTATGGATATGTGCTTTTGATGTATTTATAATATGAAATGGATAAAATGCTTGATATAATGCAAATGTACTAACCAATGAATGCAGGATGTAGCTTATGTTTTTGGAGATCAGAGAACTAGACTGAACTGACTGCCCAAACTGATGGAAGAAATGTTAGTAAAAATAAATTAGACAAAGGACAGTTAGAGATGAAGAAAAACTTGCTTTCACGAATGCACTTTGTAGGTGAGAACCTTTATTTAATGTAGCAAAGCGGATGCAGAGCATCATGGCATGGAAGGCCAAAGCTGAAATGCAACCCCTTTTTGCAAAAGACAGACACATTGCACACAAGAAATGAGTGAACCATCCTAGGGTGCATACATCAAGGGTCGAGGTATGTGCGACGTTCACAAAGCGAACGTACTTATCACAGACACCCAATGATATAGTTGCCCCAGTTTGTGACAAACATTCCACAAACAACAAACACAACAAAAAAGGAAAGGGACCATGAACCATCCCGGTCACTCTAAATCACTCAGTGACATCTTTATTCTTGAATGGTTGGCCATTATCTATGACTATTGCAAGGGGAACCCCATAGCTGCATATGATATAGTTCAGTAGGAATTTTGAAATTTGCACACTGGTGATATAGGTCATAGGAATAGCCTCGATCCATTTTGTAAAGTACTCTATGGCTATAATGATAAAATTGTGTCCATTTGCAGATGTCGGGTGAATCTTGCCAATAATATCCAATCCCCATTGAGAAAAGGGCCACGGAGATATGACAAAATGAAGCTCTTGGGCTAGCGCATGAATGTAATTTCTATGGATTTGGCATTTGTAGCACTTCTTGATAAAATCATGAACATCCTTTTCCATAGTGGGCCAATAATACCTAGCATGAACCAACTTTTTGGCTAAGCTCAGACCATTGAAATGGCCCCCACATATACCATCGTGAACCTCACATAAAGCCGTTTGTGCTTCATCAGAATCCAAACACCTGAGGAGGGTGTGGTCAAAGGAACAATGGTAAAGGGTGTCTGCGATGATGACATATTTGGCGGTCTGGTGGATGAAGGCTCGGCGTTGGTTAGAAGAAAGGTTAGATGGTAAGGTTTGGGATTTCAAATATTGATAGATGTCATTGTACCATGGGGAATTAGGACCAACAAGAACACACATCACATCTGCTATCAAAATTTCAAAAGAAGGGACAAGCAACTATTCGACCAAAAATTCACATCTGTCCATATTATGGGGCATATTTAACATGGAAGCAATAGTGGCCACCGCATCTGCTGACTTGTTTTGAATTCTTGGAACTTGACTGAAATGGATAGCTGTAAATTTTGTCTTGAAGAAATCTACCATATGCTTGTAGGGAATAAGCTTTTCATCTTTTGTTTCATAGTCATCATTCACTTGATGGATGACTAACTGGGAATCTCCATAGACTTGCAAATGGGTGATGTTCTAGTGGATCGCTACTCGGAGTCCTGTGACCAGAGCTTCATATTCGGCAATGTTATTGGTACAATGGAAAGTTATTCTATAGGATTTGGGAATAGCATCACCTTGAGCGGTGACAAACAATATACCTGCGCCGGACTCGAATTTGGTATGGGATCCATCAAAATATAACTTCCATTCATTAGAAGACATGAGAGTAAAGACTGATTCATCTGGAAAATCCATCAACATGGGATGATCATCATAAATAGGAGCCTTGGCAAGTTGATCCGCAATGATTTGTCCTTTTATTGCCTTTCGGTCAATGTACTCAATATCAAACTCCCTGAGGATCATAACCCACTTTGCTAGGCGACCTGTCAAAGCTGCCCTACTAAGCAAGTATTTCAATGGATCAATTTTTGCAACTAGAAATGTCTAATGATTTAACATATAGTGTCGAAGCTTTTGTGTTGCAAAGACCACTGCTAAACATGCCCATTCAATAGTTGAATAATGCAGCTCATAGCCCACTAGTGTCCGACTGATATAATAAATAGCCCGTTCTTTGCCTTTCTCATCATGTTGGGCTAAGAGAACTCCCAGTGTTGTTTCAGTTGTAGAAATATACAATATAAATGGCTTCCCTTCTATGGGAGGCATTAGAATAGGTGGCGACAGCAGATAATCCTTGAGAGCTTGGAATGCTGATTGACATTGCTAAGTCCATTTAAAAGTGACACCTTTATGCAATAAATGCTGGAAGGGATGACATTTGTCTACCAATTGAGCTATAAACCTACGGATTGACTGTAGCTTTCCTTGCAGACTTCTTAGTTGACGGAGATTGGAAGGAAGAGGCATATCCATTATTGCTTTAACCTTTGCAAGGTCTACTTCGATGCCTCTGTGAGAAACAATGTACCCTAATAATTTGTCGGTTGTGACACCAAAGACACACTTCTTTGGGTTGAGTCTGAGCTTGTAGATTTCCATTTGGTCAAAGATTGGGCCAAGGATGGCTAGATGACTATCTCTTGTGACAGACTTGCATAATAGGTCATCAACATCGTCTTCCATCAAAGTATGCATAAAATCATGGAAAATTGTCGTCATAGCTCTTTGATATGTTGTGCCAGCATTTTTAAGACCAAAGGGCATCACATTCCAGCAATAGGTACCCCAAGCACATGTGAATGCAGTCTTATGTTGATCTTCAGGAGCAATGCGAATTTGGTTATATCCAGAGAAACCATCCATCAATGACAGCATCTCATATCCAGCAGTCATGTCAACTATGATGTCTATATTTGGCAGTGGAAAGTCATCTTTAGGGCATGCTTTATTGAGATCCCTAAAATCCATACAGATTCTAATGCCCCCAGTCACTTTGCTAACTGGTACCAAGTTTGAAATCCAGTCTGCATAATCAATGGGTCTGATAAAGCCCACATCTAATAATTTTTTTAGTTCTACCTTGACCAAGAGAGCCACCTGGGGATGCATCTTTCTGAGTTTCTGTTTGAGAGGCTTGGCATCTGATTTTAATGGCAAGTGATGAAGGACTAATTCTGGATCAAGGCCGGGCATATCTTCATAGGACCACGCAAAACTGATCTTTTTCTCAAGAAAGAAATTGACAAAATCTATCTTTTCCTGTTTTGATAGAGAAGCAGCGAAATGAATGACCTTAGGGTTGTCAGGTGTACCCAAATTTATTTCTTCAGTCATTTCCACAAGAAATGTTGATTTATCCTGACTTGATAGGGGTATGTCCAATCTTCCACCTTTGGGCACATCAGAGAGGTTTTCACCCGCAGGTACGTCTTTTACTTTTTCATGGTCAGAGAGTGCCTTACGGTTTTCACTCAAAGACCTATTCTTTTGATTTTTTACTTTTTCTTTTTCATTTTTATGACTAGAAGATGGAGTTGACTCCCCAAAATATGTTGTGGAATCTAGATCAATAGTAAATCCTACTTTATGATCACCTTGTGGTATGCCTTCTTGGAGTCCCAAAAATTTGGCAATTGCTTCGTCATTTTGAAAGCAAACTAATGTGAGTGGTTCTTGTTGATCATGTTGGATAAGTTGAGGATAGACAAGGGGCATGTCATCATCAATTTTAAGGAGAGAGAGGGTTGAGATGGTAAAGATGTAAACGTCTGTGGTATCACTATCTGAACTGCTCGTATTTGATTCAGAGCTTGGGTCCTAGAATGACTCTATCCAAGC
Organism: Cryptomeria japonica; assembly: GCF_030272615.1. Taxonomy (NCBI): domain Eukaryota; kingdom Viridiplantae; phylum Streptophyta; class Pinopsida; order Cupressales; family Cupressaceae; genus Cryptomeria; species Cryptomeria japonica. The sequence continues at coordinate 291,346,131 of NC_081412.1, forward strand.
GTTAGGACACGTTTTGGGAGAGGGAGTTATTTCATGTTTGTCTTCCATGGGCAAATCATTAGGGTCAAGGAAAACATTGTCAAGGGCATAGGAGCTAGAAGAAAAGGAACTCCATTCCCATTCATTGGAATCAGTTTCGGGTTGGGTATCCTCAGGTGTTGTTTCATCATCAGAGTCACACCGCTTTCCACATGTAGTCACTTTGGTAGATGAGGGTCCAATTCGCAATGGTACAAAACCTAAGCCTAAAGTTGGAGGTCGCATCTTGGGTATAATAGGTTCTAGTCTTCCTTTCTTGTCAGGGCCCAAGCCACTATAGCCATCATATCCCTTTTTCTGTAGCATAGTAAACCCTTTGCCATACCACTCCACTGGTAACCTGATAGGTGGTGTCTCAGTTGGATCCTTATAAATCCAATCTATGACATCATCGTCCAAAGTTTCTTTATCAAGTTCACCCCATCTAGTAAATGTAGTGGGAGGCTGATATTGAGTGACTATCTTAGGTTCTTTTTGCAATAAATGTGGTTTTCCATGTGATTTTGGAGATATAGGTAAATTCCCAATTAGGAATGTTTGAGCCATTGAATACTCTCCACATCCTTGGTCTTGTATCTTCAATTTTCTTTTGACAGCATCTAACAATTCATTAGGATCCACATAATTATGTGAGTGGGCCTCCCTATTAACTGGGACTTACTGCTGCAGGGAATCCTTTAGATTAGCACAAAATTGAAATGGATTAGGATCTCCTGGAATTGTTATCTCAGTCCCATTGTAAGGATATTTTAAACATTGATGATAAGTGGATGGAAATTCTTTCATTGTGTGGATCCATGGATGGCCAAGAATCATATTGTAAGGGAGATCGAGGTCTAGGACCTGCAAGAAAGTGTTTTCTGTCACTAGACCGACTCTGATAGGCAATGAAATTATCCCTTTAGATGGACGCTCAGCATCATCATATGCTTTGATTGTTATTCTTCTAGAAGAATCAATATCATTTTCTGTATAACCAAGACCAATGACCACTCTCAAGGTACAGATGTTAAGACCTGCTCCACCATCTATCAAGACTCATCGGATCTTGCAATTATGGACAAAGACTTCGAGATGTAATGGATCATTATGAGGGAGCTTATCAGGTGAAATATCATTATCAAAAAAGGCAACATGTTAGGAAACAACTAGATGTCCAATTCGGGCTTGAAACTGGTCAACATCAATGTCTGTCGGGATAGTGGTCTCAATTAAAGCTTTATCTAGGACTGTGCGATGCATAGGGGACATTCTCAACAACTCAAGGATTGATATTTGTGCAAGTGTCTTTCCCAGATGATCTATGAGATTATACTGACTCACAGGAGTTGATTTGGGAGGAGTTGCAGGAGCTCCTTTCAGGACTATTTTAGATCGACGAGTGGTGACCGTGCAAGAAGGATCTTGTCCCTTTATTCTTATGGTGGAAACATACTCATTTGACACTCGAAAACAATTGATGACATTGTTATAACCAGTATTTGCATAATTTTCTATTTGGGTAGAGTTTGAAGAAGATGCTTTACCCTTGTCATGATCAATCAAAGGAGTTTTGAAAATTGTATGATCAATGTTAGAGGTCGCATTGGGTGGGTTTACCTCAATTACTCCTTGATCTAACAAGTCTTGAATCATATGTTTCAATTGAAAACATGATGTGGTTTTATGTCCTTTTGACTGATGGTATTCACAATATGCATTATCATTCCACCAATGCAGCTTTACCAATGGTTCTACCTTGATATCTGGTAACTTGATAAATTTTGCTTGTATTAATTGTTTCATTACTAACTCAATAGGCTCTCCCAATGGTGTAAACTATCGAGGAGGCCCATCCCTTGATCGGAAAGGTTTGTGTTGCTGGTTCTGTTGCTGACCTTGTTGTTGATTATATTGTTGAGTGTATTGTTGATATGGCGGCTGTTGAGTAACATTGCTCGCTGGTGTTTGATTTTGTTCCATAGTTGACATATTAGGAGCACTCAATTTCTTTATTGTGAATGGGGGTTGATTTGCATTCACCGCTCTTGCGTCAACAACTCCATCATTAGTGACATTCTTATTTTTGTACCAAAATCTATTTTTGTCCCCTGAATTATTTATGTTGTCACTGTCTTTGTTGAGCTTAATGATTCCCTTAGCTACAAGAGCAATTTCAATGTTCATCCCTTTCTTAATGAGTTTCTCAATGGTACTAGGACTTTTCAATTTGAGTTCATACATCATTTCTGGGACCAAATTTTGAATAAATAAGTTCGCTTGTTGTTCTTCAGGTATATCTAGGGAAGAACAACTATACAATCTTCACCATCGTTGCAAGAAAGTCACTAATGGTTCACCTTGCTTTTGTTTGGTGTTGCATAAATCTGACATGGTCACTTCACTGTCAATGTTGAATGGAAAGTGAGATATAAACTTTTGAGCCAATTCCAACCAAGTCTTTATATTCCCTGGAAAATGCGAATACCAATCCATGGCTTGTCCTGTGAGGCTTCGTGCGAACAAGTGCATTAAATATGTTTCCTCATAACTCACTTCAGTACATGCTACAAAAAATGCTCGAATGTGGTCTTTTGGGTTTCCATTCCCTTTATATTTCTCAAAATTAGGTGCCTCAAAATGCTTAGGGAAGGGAGGCATGTACAAGCTCTTGTCAGATGGATTAGGGCATAAATCTTGATCTATGTACAACTTCTTTGTTCCTTTGGTTTCCAATGCATCGACTTGTCGTTGCAACTTCTCAAGCTGTTGTGCAAATGTGTTAGGTAGTGAAGATTTTGGAAGTTCATCATTTACTCTTGGGTGTACACTTTGTCGATACATCCTGTTCTCCATTTGCTGTTAATGCTTAGAAATTGTTGTCTTTGGTGTTTCTGGCATATAATGTTCTTGGTACAGCTCTTGTTGCGGTGGTTGTGCCATGCCTTGATATTGACCTTGTTGTTGTGCTTCTTGTGGTGGAATCATCATTTGTAGCCTAGGTTGATATTGCAATTGAGGGTGTTGTTGATATTGCACAGACATCAATTGTGGTTGTGAAGTATGATAACTTGTTTTGCCTGGCACATATGGAGGCACATGTTGTTTTTGATGCTGATGAATCAGAATTTGCTGACTTTGTGCCAATTGTTGTTGTCTTGATGTAAATCCCATCATTTGCAAAAAACTTTGTTTGGCAGGTTTTTGTTGTTTCTCCTTAAGATGGGGTATGGCACTTGCATTGACTTGCTGTGTTGTTTGTCCAATCCATTGTGGTGGTTGTAAGTTTGTATTAACTTGTAATGGTGCAGAAGACACTGCAACTTGTTGTTGAATGCGATATTGTTGTTGTTGTGCATTGCTTTTTTGCACATTCGATTGTGTCTTTTGTGTATTACTCAATTGTTGCAACATTTGATGTTGGTGCAAACCACTATTTGTAGCTCTTTGTGTTACCATTATCAAAGGATCTATCACAATAGTTTGCATAACAGGTACTTGAGTATTTGGCAAATATATTGAACTTAATGGGACATAGGAGCTTTGTTGCATTGTGGAATTGTTTTGGACATTGATGAGATTAGGCATTCCAATTGTAAAGCTTTCTTGCATCTTAGATTTTGATCCAATTTTATGCATGCGAGGAACCACTTCTTGTTGAGGGACAGCTGTCAATTTTTGTGTGGCCCTCATTTGATCTTGTGTTACAGGTGTTGTGTTAAACAATGGATTATTTATTATTTCAAATGGTGACTTTTGAGGAATAGTCATTGTCAACGCTTTTGAAGCACGTTTACTCATCAAGGTATGTTGAGTTTCTTGTTGCACATTTTCTTCATTTGGATGTGGAGAGAAACTTAACAGCTCACCGCCTTGTTGTTTTTGCACATTGATTTGCTCACTTGAGGAGGTCACATTACTCATCATGTCAAGATATTTTTGTGGGAACATCTTAAAGACCTTGTTCAAGAATTTATCCATCTTTTTCGTCAACTTTGGATCTTTAAGGAACATATCAACATCATCAGAAGCATCGGAATCTGATGAAGAATCTGGTAAAATATTTGGATTTGTTTCTTGTTGAATGCCTTGATCTGAACCAAATCCTTGTGAAAGAGTTTGTTCCTCATATAATGTTTGAGTTTGAATGTCATGTTGCAAGTTCGGTTGATTCCAATCAAAAGGTGCATTTCCTCATAGTGTTGGTGGAACACTCCCATGTCCTAGTTTCATGGGTACAAACAGTGGTTCATATAATGGATGTGGTCCAAGTTGAACCATTCCATATGGTGGTAATGATGTGCTTGACAATCCTTCAATTTCTACTGTTTGACTAGCTTGAAACTGTGAGTTTGATATGTTGTCAATGGGTTGATATGTTGGTTCACCCATCTTCTTAGATTTTGACCTTGTTTCAACAAGCATGTCACTATGCAAATGCAATATTTTTGGAATTTTTCAAGGATAATATATGATATGAAACTAAATGCAAACTAAATAGATGAAAATGCAACCTATGGCAAGAATGCAACCTATGTTTTTGTTGTTTTTTTCAAAATTTTGACAAACTCATGAATGCAATTCTAAGAAATGAGACCCTTAGGAAATTGAAATGATGTCTAGACCTCAAAGGACAAAAGGACCAAGTGACAAAAGGACAAAATGACAATGTCTCCCCTTTATGCTTGGATACTAAGCTAGGTTTGATGAAATGACATTGATGGCAAAAGACAAAAGTTTGATAAGGTCTAGACTTCCTAACAACAACTTAGGGTTTATTCAAAGATTTGGATTACTCAAGTATGACAAAACCTAGTTTTGACACTATATGCAAAGGGACAATTACTATGCAAATGACCCTAATATGATATGATAATGACCTAAGCTTAATGAAGAGACCTAGGGTATGCAAATGTGACCTAATGTTATGAGGACAAAGATGCAAATGCAAATGTATGACAATGTCAACCTAAGACAAAACCTAAGGTTGAATTATGAAATGGTATTACTCTAATGCAAGAGGACACATGCAAATGAGTATGACCTAGGTGAAACCTAACCTTGGTACTTGACAATGACTTTGCAAAATGCAAACCTAGGATGAACCTAATGATGGACATGCTAAGCGAAGACCTAATAATGACATGCAAGGGGACACCTAAATGAGAACCTAATAAGGACATGCAAATGGACACCTAAATGAAATGAACCAAGCGGAATGCAAGAATGATGCTCTAAGCCCTAAGTATGGACAATGGAGGACCTAAATCTAAGTGACATGAATGTTGAGACAAGATTTTGAAAAATGTTTGACAACCATGTTTGAAGGTGTTTTGAACTTTGTTGGATGAGTGTTCTTTTTTTTTAAAACCTTGTTTGGACAATGTTTGGACTTGTTTGACAAATGATATTTTGTGACAGTTGTATAATTCAACTTTTGACAATCACAAAAGACAAGATGTTTGGACTTAGACCCAAGACAATCATGCTCATTCACACATTTCTTATGGTAGGTAAGGACAGTAGGTACTTGAGAGGTAGACTCATTATGAGATTCAAGGAGAATACATAGATGCTCGACCCCACAGGCTCCCCTCCATGGCACTCACTTCTCAGGGCAGCCAAGCATCAGTCCCCATGGAAATCTCCCCATGGTGAACTTAGTATCTCTTCCAAGTATCCGAACTCCTCCTTCTCAAGAAACTAGAAGGATTTTGGCTTCTAAATACAAGGTGTTTAATAAGGATTTTTGTTAAGCGCTACTCCTTGGTGTCACGCAAGCATGATTGAGACACAGGCCCACCAAGATACCAAACAAATGTAGTCGCGCAAGCATGATTTAGACTATGAGGCCCTACTTAGATGCTAATATGAGAAAGAGTCCAAGGGTCATCACTTCCCAAGTAACTACAATTCCCACGTAACCCTTCCTTCAAAGCTTTCGCCCATCAGGTATTTATTTATAGTGAGTTAGAATGCCAAGGTACTCTAGCTGTGCTCACTTTGGGTCGTTCCCCTCTCACGATTGTCACTTGCTTGCAAAAGAAAGCAAATGGTTGGGAAGGCAGGCCCTCTAAAGGTAACAAACAATCCAAAACATGAGAATGGTATCGAAGGTCTGGATTTCTGATCACCCTAAGAAGGATGAGAGAATACTCTCCTACTCCAATGTCAAACTCGACAAGAAAAGTGAACACATGTTCATTCCATCCTACTTAGCAAACATACTAGGTGCCTAATTAAAAATCACAAACACAAAGTTTGGTTGGAATATAAGGCAACCTGCAAAATCACTAAGTTAGGAGTTTGATTTGTTTGGTCTTTGACTAGCGAACCTGCATAGGATTTGTTAGTAGTTTCATTCTTTTTTTGTCTTCATCACATGTAACGCCAAGGTGCTGCACAGAGAATCAGTACCAAAAAAAGTAGAATATAAGAACAGAATGAAAACAAAGTAATTTGCAATTAAAAACACTGATTTTCACCTCTGTTTCTGGCCTTACACAGGCGCAGGATGCCTTGACACAGGCACAGAATGCCTTGACATAGGCGTAGAATTCCTTGACATAGGCGCAAGTCTCCTTAACATAGGTGCAGATCCCTCCTACACAGGCGCAAAAGTGTCTTGAAAGCTCTAGGTCGCCCTGTTTCTTGAGTTTTCCACCTGCAAATCAGCTCAAAAGCACTCAAAACATAGTTAAGGGGTTAGGTTCACATCGAGTCCACCAATTAATGTAGATAGGAATTTGGAAATCATCAAAGCAAGTAGCAAATTAGACTAGCTCAATCACAAAAAACTAAATTGCAATGATAACAATCCTAATTACATTTAATAGAGATACTGAAAACAAGACATTCAAATCAAATGCAAACCATCACTAATGCGAATATCTCCTCCATAATTCTCCATTGTCCTTCTTTCTCCTTCAAATTGCTTTGTTTGTGGATCTCACCTACAAATGCAAAGGCATAATATGAAAGCAAGATTGTTAAGATGGAATGGCAGCGTAAGGGTACTAGAAGCGTGATTGATTGATCGACTCCCTGATTGAAGAAATTCATCCAATTTATAGATAAATTGGAGAAAAGACAAGATTAGCATGAAGATATTTGAAAGGAAATTTCAAATCAAGAATGACAAATATGACAAATTATGAAAAAATTGACACTTTCTATGCAAGATTAATTGATTGACAAATTATGACAAAATTGACAAGGTTGCTATGCAAAATTGATTGATTGACAAATTATGACAAGATTGAAATGTCATTCCCATGAAATTAGGGGAAATATTAGAAAAATAGGAGAAAATAGAAAATTAGATGAATTGGAAATTAGGAAATTAGAAATTGATGAAAATTAGGAAATTAGGAATTAGGAGAAATTAGGTAAATTAATTAATAATTTTTCATTCATTAATTAATTCACAAAAAGAGGGAGGAATTAATTAGCCAATTAAATAAATATTTAATTGTGACAAGAAGACTTAGGATAAATAAATAAATTATTTAACCTAGAGGGAAAATGACAAGCAAGATTAAATGAATAAATCATAAAACCCTAGAAGATGAATTAGAAATGCAAGGATGACAATTAGGTCTTGACAAAAGATAATTGATGTAGGGTCGATTTGATCATGATTTTGATTGACAAAGGACCAATGTTGATAAACGATTGAGATTGGTTGACAAATTGACCAAGATTGATAAAGGGACCAAATTGATAGGTGCCAATTGATGAGGAACAATGACTAATTGATCCAAGTTGACATGATTGAAAAGGACAACAATCGATGACAAATCGATCACAAAATTGACAAGATTGATCAAGGACAAGGATCGATGACAAATCGATCACAAAATGATGAGATTTACAAGGATGAGGATCGATGACGAATCGATCGCAAGATGACAAGATTGACAAGAGGACAAAACCCTAATTCTATCATCGATTAGGATTGACGATGTCCAAAATGATGATAAATGAGCATGCACATTGATACGACAAGATAAGATCGACCAAAATCATGACTGACGATTATTATTGACAAGACCAAATTCAAAAGCGAGACAAATGAAGACTGTAGAAGGACTCGATGCTCGCAAATGATAAAGACCAAGTGCGCAACATAGAAGAAATGTTAATGCAACGCAAAAACCCTAAAATAAGGCAATGCGTAAATGTTAAAGTATGACTCCGCAAGTGTTGACCATTTTTAGATGTCTACACCTTCAATTGGTTTCAAACTTGTATATGTATATGTTTCCGATTTGCATATACACTTGGTAGCTGAGAAATTGGTGTTAGTTAGTGGTTGAGCCCTCCATCTCAAGTATTGTGTTTTGAGAGGATGCAAAGTTTGATGGTCAAAGGAGGAGAAGCATCCGGTTTAATAAAAGGGGGATAGAAAATTGTCAATGCCCAGTAGACACAAGGAGGAGAGAAACCCTATCAGTGCCCTTTGCCATTGTTGTCAAAGGGGGAGAAAGATTCTATAGTATGCCGCATACTAAATGTGTGAGAATCCATGGATCACACAAAGAGGGAGAGAGAATATGTAGTATGTTGGATACTACATGTGTTGACATCAATGCCAAAGGGGGAGATTGTTGGCATTGTGTTGTCATTGATGTTAACCAATAAGGAAGAGAAGGTCATCTAGCATAATGACCATTGGAGTCACCGGTACACAAGTTAGTGTTGACTTATGTTGAAAACATAAGGACTGTAGACTAGTAAGTGACATGTTGGCAGTGCATAGTTGCCAACCAACAAGAGAGCAAGATGATGGGTTGTTGATTGTGATGAAGAGGGGGAATGTTACCAAAATCACATCAACATAGGAAGTGAATTATGTGAACGCTACTGGTATGTTGTGTGGATGTGAAACAGCAAGACTCCCACTTGATAAAAGATGCAGTCACCATTTGCAGAGATGAGTGACAATGAATGTGCCCAGCCGGTTCACATGTGCCTATTTGAAAATATGTTGCTCAAACAAGGAAGCCACATAGGTGCATTGAAAGAGTCAGATGACAAGGATCCACTCCCATCGGTAAGTGGAGCTTATCTCCTATTATTCATGGAATGTGTTGTCACCAAAAGTGATAACCCAAGAACACCTACAAATCTATCTATGAGATGGCCAATCTCAATCAATGAAACACTTCAGGGCTTGGACAAAAAAACATAGGATCCTAATGATCCTCCTGCACTTCAGGCTCTGCTAGACCTAGGGGGGGACACCCTTTTGATGCACTGAATCAAACTTTTTTACTAACCATGATAGCATCAATGAAGCAGATAGAGCATTCCACAAACTCATCCAATTTAGAAACACACTATAGATTGGCTGGATCTATATAAATCATAAATGAAAAAAGAGCTTGGAATGAGAAGAACACACCCCTAAACATAAATGGAAATATATTTTCTTTTAAAAGTGTTGTTCTTGTTCATTGGGCAACAAAGTCACACACAAAACTACAAATATAAATCATAGATGCAAGTTTGTTTTCCTTAAACAAGATATTCATGCATCAATACCTTATATTAATGCACTATTTGGTTCATTCACAAATTCATCAGATCTAGATACATATTTCATCATTTATGACTGACTACAGAATTTAAAACCTTCACTAAAGGATACCTATACACAGCCACAACAATCTCCTTGAAATTGACAGGTTTCATCCTCCTTGAGGATTCAATTTATGATAATGAAATACATACCTAGAGACAATACTGTGTGGAATTTACTCATGCCTGACACAAGTAAGACCTGCAACTAAAACCACATTTACAATATTGCACTGCAATCTCTATGCCCTGAGACAAACCATAGAACTTTACACATCTGGGTCAAGATATTTAGAAAATGGAAGCCATCAAATCTGGAGCATTTCTCCAAATTGCTGGAACCCTTACAAATGAGAAGAATTGGGAATAAGAAGATGACGGAAAGATCAAATCTGCAATCGAAATTGCCAAGTGTCTATTTTCTCTAACTGAAATTCTTTACACTCTTCTTTCTCATGGAAACTGCTCTCGAAATATCTAATCTTTGTCAAAATTGACTACATAATTGGATTCCTCACTCTGAGAGCTTTCCGGAAACGTTAAATACTTTATATTTTGGCAAAAAATACAGCCTTGAGTGAATTAATTCCTCAAGTGTGCACAATCATTTAAATTTTTCATTTATCCACATAGTCTCAACTATATAATAATCTGCATTTAACTTTGATTTTTGGCTCCTATTGTGCTCTGATGCTTTGCCATGTGGCAGCCTCTGATTGTTCAATGGAGTCCACTGGGCACCATCTGGATGACACCTCATCACCGCCATGTCACTGCCTCGTCACTGCCACTTGTCTCCTTGCTTGTCGGCCACCTAGGTGCCACCTCTACGCCACATCATCACCATCAGGATGGGACCTACCTAGTGGACATCTGACTGTACCTTCCACGTCATCACCACCTGGCTTTCGCCATTTTGCATTTCGCCTTTAGCCATTTCACAGCCTCTAACGGGTGAGCATCTTCAGGTCACGAAATCGCGTAGGCCGTCGGATCCTCCGAACTTGCTCACTCTTTAACTTTTTGCGATCTGCCTAAGCTTTTCGCCATTTCACAGGACTTAACTCGCGTGCATCTCGCCTTTGTGAAGTCACACCGACTGTCGATCTTCTCCAAACCTGCTCGCTGGTTAAGTTGGCCATTCTCTACAAAATTTTGGCTGTCTGCCTCGGGAAGTGTGCCTATGTGGGGTCCACCTATCACCATCTAATTTCTCCTCTGGTCGCCTTGGGATCCATGCCCATGCATGGGCACACCTTGGGCGCCATCAGGCACCGTCTGTCAAAAGCCTTGATGGCTTTGACATATTACATTAGTGTGTTCTTGCATATAAATATCAAAATACCCCACTTCCTAGCGAATGTGGGATAATTCATTTTGCCTGGGACTGTGCATTTTAAGCTTTCCTAAGTGTTTTAAGTGTAGCCATCCTATTTTTATTTTAATGTCTTGGGGTTTAACTCCTTTTCCATATGCCACACGTGGGAGGAGGTTGATCTACAACCATTAACTACATTAGCTTGAAGATTTTCTACAATTTCTCCAACTTCAACGCCATCTGCCAGCACCGTGAGGGAGGAGAGGATGTTGGCAGTTTGTTTCAAAAATTCCCCACTCTCCCACTGCAGCCCCTTTGCCACCACGTCTAGCTTGGAGGCCTTCTGTAACATCTTCTACACCACGTAGGAGGATATTTGGGTCTGCAGCAGCTAATTTCATATGCTGCAGTTTTTAAAAACAACAAAACACCCCTTCCAGATACATCCTTCACTCCAAACATCCACTACGTGTCTTTGTGCCTGCCGAATGTGCACTTGCTCAATTTTGCACGTTGCCATTGTATTTTTTTTGTTTTTTTTAAACTTTAAATGCTTTCCTCACCAGCCACGTTTCATTCCTACGAATTGGATTTGTAATTGAAAACTTTTAAAACCCTCACCCATACCAAGCCACGATAGGGAGGATTGTTTGCTGCTAATTGCAATTTTGAGTTTTTAATGGCCTCTTTACCCAACCACTTCCACGCAGGATAGAGGGGTCACTCCTGCTCTTCATTTTCTTGGAGTTTCTAACCTTCCAACCATGCCACATGGAGGAAACTCAGTTTTAGATCTGCCACTTATTTCGTTTGCAGGAAACTCTCTCTGCCTTTTCCACGTGGAGAAGAATGTCTGGCAAAAGTTAATTTCATTTATTTAAATGTTACCCTCCAGAACTCCACGCAAAGGATTTAAATTGTTGTTCATTGCATTGGCTTGAGGCTTCTATTTCTTTACATGCAACGTGAGAGGGGAGAGCATGTGAGGGGAAACTAGACTGTTGTTTGCATTTAATTTTGATTTCAATGCTGCCCTCTTTATCATCCACGTAGGGCTCCCATTTCTTGCATTTGCACAAAAGGCTTTTACTAAACAAAAGATGATTTCCCAGCTGTTAACCTTTGTTAACTTTGAACAACAAAAGATGTTTTCCCAGCTGCCACGTTATATTCAGAAAATGCTATCAGAGGGTGTGGAACTTGGCTTTTACGCCTGGCACTTGCATTGCTTGAAATCTTTTGTTCTTTATCCAATCAAGAGAATAAAATGAAATCTTCTCTCACCAAATCAAAATGTTAATTACAGTCGAGCTGATATTGATATGCATTATTCTAAATTAAAACAATTTTGCAATAAAAATTAATGCACGGGCATGAGCCAGGTCGGGCCCCAAAGTGGGTTCGACTAATTTTTTTTTGTTTTCATGCAACTGACCTTCGAAATGCTTCAGGAACCTCTGACACACCTTTGGAAATAGTCGGCATCATTTTTGGATCATTAAATTGAGTTTCATGACTTTCAAGCGCTACGCCACATTTTCGCATTTATTCGCAAAGACGTAATTTTCAAAGTGGTCAAAACACCTTTCTGGACCTTGAAAATTTACAAGCGTGTACTCTGATATACAAGCATAAACACTAACAAGTGATTTCTCAAGACAAGTCCCGAGTGAAGAGATATTAATTGGCAAAAAAGGCCAACCGGCTTTGTCGACATTGCGGACCTGACGAAGTCAATGTTCTGGCAACACATGATGCCTTTCTCAAAAATATCAAATGACCTCCGTAGACCCTCAAATTTGAAACATGGGTACCTTTAAGTACATACTAAAACTTGGAAATCTCAGTTCAATCACAAGACTGACAAGATGCAAATGGTGTACTCACAAAAATGGCTACATTAACTGATATAGCACTGAAAGTACAGATAATTGAAAACAATGGCTAAATGAATCCTTTTGAAAACCGACCAAATGGATTGACAGAGGCTTGAATTTGAAATGTGACTCATCATTTATATCAGCATTAACCCAGAAAAAACATTCCAGCATAGCACTCAGTGAGGCCACTTTTACACTTATGCGAAACAGGGCTTCGACTAGCTGTCGAAACAGGGACTTGCCAAAACATGCAAATTGCAAACGGATTGATCTTAAAAAACTAAGTAAATGGATTCGTTAAGACTTGAAACTTTGCAGGATAACTCACATTTATGCATACAATTGAATCCATTTTGAAATTCTCCATGAAAATTAACAGGGTAAAAGATGTAAACACTCAAAGTAGGCTACTCAATAAAATTTGCATTTGTGCCTAAAATGCACTTTCAGCTCACCCCTCGAAATGGGTACCTGGTAAACTTCTCCAAACTGAATTCTAAAAGTTGCACATCACTAAATAGGCCAAATGAGAGGTGCACAACATATTTCCCAAGCCTTACCCCATGAAAATCAACTGGCTCCATTTTACCCCCTTTCTAACTAGGCATTCAAACTGACTCATTTAGGTACTTTTCTGACATGCAGAGCAAAATTTTGAATTGGGCCTCAAAACTTGGCTCAAATTTAATAAGTCCCAATAGTGGCTCTGACTGGGGATGGTTGATTGCAAGATCAACACAAGAATCTAGATATCTTTGGTTAAGCAAACCACCCAAAAATGGATCATTCTTCCCTTCTCATCTCATTTCAAAAAACAAGGCTTCCTTATTCTACCCAAACAGCAGGGCACTTTATTGAAAAACCACACAACTAAAAGTAAAGTGACTGTACAATATATACAAACAAACTCACAACTGATTATAATTGCTCCACTTACAAACATTTACCTCTGTCAAAAATCCGATTTTCATCTCTTGATATCCTAATCCAAATAGAGGCACCTCTCAATAACAACTGAGCAAACTTTTATAATCAGCCTCTTTTGTCTCATTACTATAATAGCTGGTGTGCTTACCTTTGGTCTGATTCTGAACTTTGTAATCACATGCTATTTCAACACACGTAAAATCATGAGACAAATCACAATAGAGGCCTTCCCACAAGATGCCATACATTTCACTATCCCAATCAATTCTACCATTTGCAAGGACATCATCATGCTGAACATGAAAAATAAAACACTCATTCTCAACATTGCAATTCCTATCAGCACATGTCTTATTACCATTTAAATTAATAGAATGAGGGACACTACTAACCAACTAGTGCAAACAAGGAACATACATGTTACAATCTGGATGTGATACTTCACTATACTGATCACACCTCATACTATCCTTGCTTGTCAAACTGAAAACCTCCACATTCTCAACATCCCATTCATGGAAAAGAATGCATACCTCTAGCTGAAGCAAATCCTTAGCTAACTCTTTTTGTTTCAGGCTTACATCCACCTGAAACACTTTCATTTGTGGTTTTAAATGATCATCACATAACCCATGCCTCTTATCTTCATCATGAAATAAATTTTTACAACCCATGCTATTGCTGTTCGGAATTTCATCAGTATTATGGACTAGTTCATCATTTACAACATCTGGCTGATCAGTTATTTCTTCATACAAAGGTTTAGAAACAAAATGAAGAATCCCCTTATGAACATTATGACACTGAAGTGGTTGGTCCGTATCTATATCAGCATTGAATAAAGCATTAGTAAAATTGCTAAAGACACCACCCATTCGACCATCATAATCATCTTCATCAGACAAAGAAGAAATTGAAACTTGGCTGGAACAATCCTCAGTGTTCCATGTTTCACATTCATGAGATTTCATCATTTGACCATCATTCTGAAAATCAAGATATTCATACCTATCTTGCCACAATTGATCTTCTTCACCAATAGAACACTTGTCATCAGCCAAAGAATGAAAATGAACATCGCTGCCATTTACTTCATCAGATGAGTTTTCAGCACATTCACTAAAATTTTGTCATAAAACCATCTGTTAGATCAGCATGTTCATCAAGTGAACAAGCATTCAATTCACAGTCCTTTTCCGAAGAATCCTCTTTACCATATTGCATAAGGTCTTCATTAACAGCTCGAAGGCTCTCCAACATTTGAACCTTCTTGTCCACAACTTCGAGAGCTTTCTTAGGTTCTACAATCTTCTGGACTTGCATTGCACTTTGTTGTTCCATGTGAGATTCCATAGAAATTTGTCCATCCGTGTGTGCTATATTTTCATTGCAATCATGTGCACCCTTGAAATTTTCTGAATTAACATTGTGCATAACTTTCAAAATAGAAAGATCATCAACATGATTACAAGAAGTGAAATCTGAAGTGAAATCTGAAAATACATTTACTTCATCCTCAACACAATTGAGATTATCAATATCTAAGTGAGGATCAACTATTGTTTACACCAAACAATTTTGATTTTCATCATATGGCACATTTTCACTTGCACAAACAGCAACACTTAGTAATCCCTCTGTATTTGGTATTTCAACATCAAATACATAAGCAGCATGTAAAGATTGATGGTCATCACCATCATTGTTTTCATCATCATTATCCTTGAGAGATGCATGATTCACTTGGTAGTTGGCAGCCACATAATCAGCATAATCGGCATACAAATCAAATGGTACATATCCCTTGTATATATCTATCTCTGTATCAACATTTTCACAACACTTCCCATTGATCATTCCATCATTACTTTGAGAGACAATTGGCATTAACAACAGAGGTTCTTGACTCTCATTTGAATCTGAAACACATGCATCAACAAAACCTTTCGGAACTGAAGAGCTTGATGCACCTAGACATAGAATGATTTTCTCAGCTTCTCATGGTATTTCACCATTGAAGGTGCTTTGATAACAAACTACAGTAGACACAAATCTCTTGGCTAACCCAAATTTCAAATTATTTTCGATGTCCCTAGCTGTGTTAAAAGCTTCATACAAGGTTTTGGGTTCGTTGTTTCTCAATAAGAAACCCATCTTCTTACCAAAAGCACTCATATAGATATCCAGGCATACTTTATCTTCAAACTTATACCTTCTGGAAGTTTTAGACAAAGCTTGTGAAAATCTGATATTAAATGTTGGTACCAATTCATCTTCCCTGATTTGTATATAAGTGAACTCTTTCATCATATCATAATCACTCATTTTTTCATCAAATTGATCCATGAAATCTGAAATCAATTCTTCCCATGAGGTAATAGAATTCACTAGCAAAAAAGAGAACCAATCCCTTGAATCCTCTTTCAGTGACTGGACAAACAACTTCATGCACACATCTTCTTGACAAATTTCAAACTCTCCTATCAAATCTGAAAATGTTTTCAAATGTTGACATGCTGATTCTGATTTCTTCCCACTGAAAATTGACAAATACTTTCTAATTTTTGTGGGTATGGGATTTGGGTAACCCGGAATACCTTCAAAGTTTAAAGTAGCATAATACCTCATACTGAAACTCTTTCTATTACATGGTTGGTACATTTCACTAGGCATGGCCATATGTGGAAATAATTGGGGCTAAAAAAGTTCACTACACATTTTCCTTCTTACTCCCACAAATGATTTTACAATATTGGATAAAAAACTTCAAGCACATATCATCATACTGATCTATTCATAACACTTCTTGACACAAATCTTTCCTAAATTTGCATACTATGGAAGATCATAAACACTTGATATTTCAGCAGAATAGCTATGCAAATGTATTTTGTGATTCTTCTTTCCCTCTAGACTAGTGTTGTTCACTAAATGGGAAAACAACATTACACATTCAAATTTTCAGAAGAGATGTCTTGCATTTAAAACCTCTGAAAATACCTAGAGATTTGCAGCTATAAGACTTGTAGATCTGGAGATTTGCAGCTGTAAGACTTGTAGATCTGGAGATTTACTTCACTTTTAGCACAGTCTTTTACATCAGAGTCGCCACCTCTTGCACAGAGGATATTTTGAACAGCAGAATGTCATTCAACACTTATTTAATTCTCTGTTTCTCTTTCAATCTTGCTGCAATCAACACTCTTCTAGGCTATTTAACACTGGTATGAACCACAGAGTCACCACCCAATAAGGAATTGGGGAAAATTTGCACACAGCTGCAAGAACTTCTTACAACTCTTAGCAATATTCATTGTTACTCCTTCATAAAATATGACATGAAACACATATCATTCTCACAAATCCAGAATAAGGAACACTTTCTAACTCATAAAATCACATTCACACTTTGCGCATACACAATGGACAGACTGGCTGGATATGAAATTGATAGAATGAAGGATACATTCAACTTCTGACCTCATCAATCAAACATTCAAATCCATTAATTCCCCAGTAGAGTCACCATTTTTGTTGTTCACCAAAAGTGATAACCCAAGAACACCTGCAAATCTATCTATGAGATAGCCAATCTCAATCAATGAAACACTTCAGGGCTTGGACAACATAACATAGGATCCTAATGATCCTCCTGCACTTAAGGTTCTGCTAGACCTAGGGGGGGACACCCTTTTGATGCACTAAATCAAACTTTTTTACTCACCATGACAGCGTCAATGAAGCAAATAGAGCATTCCACAAACTCATCCAATTTAGAAACACACTATAGACTGGCTAGATCTGTATAAATCATAAATGAAAAAAGAGCTTGGAATGAGAAGAACACGCCCCTAAACATAAAGGGAAATATATTTTCTTTTAAAATTGTTGTTCTGAGACCATTCCCAAATCTATCAAAGACCAGTGCCTTGTTCATTGGGCAGCAGAGTCACACACAGAACTACAAATATAAATCATAGATGCAAGTTCATTTTCCTTAAATAAGATATTCATGCATCAATACCTTATATTAATGCACTATTTGGTTCATTCACAAATTCATCAGATCTGGATACATATTTCATCATTTATGACTGACTACAGAATTTAAAACCTTCACTGAAGGATACCTATACACAGCCACAACAATATCCTTGAAATTGACAAATTTCATCCTCCTTGAGGATTCAATTTATGATAATGAAATACATACCTAGAGATAATACTGTGTGGAATTTACTCATGCCTGACACAAGTAAGACCTGCAACTAAAACCACATTTACAATATTGCACTGCAATCTTTATACCCTGAGACAAACCATAGAACTTTACACATCTGGGTCAAGATATTCAGAAAATGGAAGCCATCAAATCTGGAGCATTTCTCCAAATTTCTGGAACCCTTACAAATGAGAAGAATTGGGAATAAGAAGAGGAGGGAAAGATCAGATTTGCAATCGAAATTGCCAAGTGTCTATTTTCTCTAACTGAAATTCTTTACCCTCTTCTTTCTTGTGGAAACTTCTCTCGAAATATCTAATCTTTGTCAAACTTGACCACATAATTGGATTCCTCACTCTGAGAGCTTTCCAGAAACATATAATACTTCATATTTTAGCCAAAAATACAGCCCTGAGCGAATTAATTCCTCAAGTGTGCACAATCATTTAAATTTTTCATTTATCCACAATCTCAACTATATAATAATCTGCATTTAACTTTGATTTTTGGCTCCTATTGTGCTTTGACGCTTTGCCACGTGCTGCCCTCTGATTGGTCGATGGATTCCACTGGGCGCCATCTGGATGACACCTCATCACCGCCATGTCACTGCCTCGTCAGTGCCACTTGTTTGCTTGCTTGTCGGCCACCTAGGCGCCACCTCTGTGCCACATCATCGCCACTAGGACGGGACCTACATGCTGGACATCTGACTATACCTGCCACGTGATCACCACCTAGCTTTCGCCATTTTGCATTTTGCCTTTCGCCATTTCGCGGCCTCTAACAGGTGAGCATCTTGGGGTCACGAAATCGCGCAGGCCGTTGGATCCTCCGAACTTGCTCATTCTTTAACTCTTCGCGATCTGCCTGAGCTTTTCGCCATTTCATGGGGCTTAACTCGCATGCATCTCGCCTTTGCGAAGCCACGCCGACCGTCGATCCTCTCCAAACCTGCTCGCTGGTTAAGTCGGCCTTTCTCTGCAAAATTTCGCCTATCTGCCTCGGGAAGCATGCCTACCTGGGGTCCACCTGTCACCATCTAATTTCTCCTCCGGTCACCTTGGGATCCATGTCCATGCATGGGCCAACCTTGGGTGCCATTTGGCACCATCCATCAAAAGCCTTGATGGCTTTCACATATTACATTAGTGTGTTCTTGCATATAAATATTAAAATACCCCACTTCCCAGCGAATGTGGGATAATTCATTTTGCCTGGGACTGTGTATTTTAAGCTTTCCTGAGTGTTTTAATGGCGGCCATCCTATTTTTCTTTTAATGTCTTGGGGTTTAACTCCTTTTCCATATGCCACACGTGGGAGGAGGTTGATCTACAACCATTAACTGCATTAGCTTGAAGATTTTCTGCAATTTCTCCAACTTCAACGCCATCTGCCAGCACCATGAGGGAGGAGAGGATGTTGGTAGTTTGTTTCAAAAATTCCCCACTCTCCCACTGTAGCCCCTTTGCCACCACGTCTAGCTTGGAGGCCTTCTGCAACATCTTCTACACCACATAGGAGGATATTTGGGTCTGCAGCAACTAATTTCATATGCTGCAGTTTTTTTTTAAAAAAAAAAGCCCCTTCCAACTACATCCTTCACTCCAAACACCCACTACGTGTCTTTGTGCCTACTGAATGTGCACTTGCTGCAATTTTCCACATTGCCATTGTATTTTTTTATTTTTATTTTTAAACTTTAAATGCTTTTCTCACCAACCACGTTTCATTCCTATGAATTGGATTTGTAATTGACAACTTTTAAAACCCTCACCCATACCAAGCCACGATAGGGAGGATTGTTTGCTACTATTTGCAATTTTGAGTTTTTAATGGCCTCTTTACCCAACCACTTCCACGCAGAATAGAGGGGTCACTCCTACTCTTCATTTTCTTGGGAGTTTCTAACCTTCCAACCATGCCACATGGAGGAAACTCAGTTTCAGATCTGCCACTTATTTCATTTGCAGGAAACTCTCTCTGCCTTTTCCACGTGGGGAAGAATGTTTGGCAAAAGTTAATTTCATTTATTTAAATGTTACCCTCCAGAACTCCACGCAAAGGATTTAAACTATTGTTCATTGCATTGGCTTGAGGCTTCTATTTCTTTACATGCAACATGAGAGGGGAGAGCATGTGAGGGGAAACTGGACTATTGTTTGCATTTAATTTTGATTTCAATGCTGCCCTCTTTATCATCCACGTAGGGCTCCCATTTCTTGCATTTGCACAAAAGGTTTTTACTAAACAAAAGATGATTTCCCAGCTGTTAACCTTTGTTAACTTTGAACAACAAAAGATGTTTTCCCAGCTGCCACGTTATATTTAGAAAATGCTATCAGAGGGTGTGGAACTTGGCTTTTACGCCTGACGCTTGCATTGCTTGAAATCTTTTGTTCTTTATCCAATCAAGAGTATAAAATGAAATCTTCTCTCACCAAATAAAAATGTTAATTACAGTCGAGCTGATATTGATATGCATTATTCTGAATTAAAACAATTTCGCCATAAAAATTAATGCACGGGCATGAGCCAGGTCGGGCCCCAAAGTGCGTCTAACTAAAATTTTTTTGTTTTCATGCAACTGACCTTCGAAATGCTTCAGGAACCTCTGACACACCTCTAGAAATAGTCGGCATCATTTTCGGGTCATTAAATTGAGTTTCATGACTTTCAAGCGCTACACCACATTTTCGCATTTAATCGCGAAGACGTAATTTTCAAAGTGGTCAAAACACCTTTCTGGACCTTGAAAATTTACAGGCGTGTACTCTGATATACAAGCATGAACACTACCTACCAGTTTCTCAAGATGATTCCCGAGTGAAGAGATATTAATTGGCAAAAAAGGCCAACTAGCTTTGTCGACACTGGGGCCCTGACGAAGTCAATGTTCTGGCAACACATGATGCCTTTCTCAAAAATATCAAATGACCTCCGTAGACCCTCAAATTTGAAACACAAGTACCTTTAAGTACATACTAAAACTTGGAAATCTCAGTTCAATCACAAGACTAACAGGATGCAAATGACGCACTCACAAAAATAGCTACATTAACTGATATAACACTGAAAGTACAGATAACTGAAAACAATGGCTAAATGAACCCTTTTGAAAACCGACCAAACTGATTGACAGAGGCTTGAAATTTGAAATGTGACTCATCATTTATATCAGCATTAACCTGGAACAAACATTTTGGCATAACACTCAGTGAGGCCACTTTTACACTTATACGAAACAAGGCTCCAACTAGCTGTCGAAACAAGGACTTGCCAAAACATGCAAATTGCAAACGGATTGATCTTCAAAAACTGAGCAAATTGATTCGTTAAGACTTGAAACTTTGTAGGATAACTCACATTTATGCATACAATTGAATCCATTTTTAAATTCTCCATGAAAATTAATAGGGTAAAAGAGGTAAACACTCAAAGTAGGTTACTCAATAAAATTTGCATTTGTGCCTAAAATGCACTTTCAGCTCACCCCTCGAAATGGGTACCTGGTAAACTTCTCCAAACTAAATTTTGCAAGTTGCACATCACTGAATAGGCCAAATGAGAGGTGTACAACATGTTTCCCAAGCCTTACCCCATGAAAATCAACTGGCTCCATTTTACCCCCTTTCTAACTAGGCATTCAAACTGACTCATTTAGGTACTTTTCTGACATGCAGAGAAAATTTTTGAATTGGGCCTCAAAAATTGACTCAATTTTAATGAGTCCCAATAGAATGCATCATAGTCCTCCAAGATAAGACAAAAGAGTTAAAGGCAGGTGATTGAAGGCTCACACTGGATGAGCTGGTGAAACATGAAGTTGCCTTAGGTGCATGCGATCAGTGATATGCAACGAATCAGCCAGATAGACAATGATGAGTTGTTGGTACAGAGATTGAAGCATATGGTTGTCACTTTGACAAACATGTTTATAGAAAAATCGGTCTATTGATGAATAAGGCAAGGTTGAGAAGTTACAGACAGATGGAGTATGTTGAAGATTGATGACATTATGCCATCAAGGTGTTTATCAGTAAATATGTCCACCGGTAATGCTGACAAAGTATAGATTCAGAAGGCTCCCATCTGATGAAGATGTGCATGAGGTACGTTGGCATGTGTTCTGACCAATTTAGGTGCTCCACCGAAAGAGAAGCAAAGTGCAAGGTTGAAGGAAAACTAGTTAGGGTATAATCGGTAGGGTTTGTGAAGCGGTAGATGAACCCGGTTGTGTGGTTGGTCAGTGATCCTATCCAAACCGACATAATTGACCTAGCAAAGTTAGATGCCAATAAAGGGGGCATGTGGAGGTAAAATGGCATGCATGCACAATTCAGTGTGATGTGTCGATAAAGTTGTTAGCGACCGATCCAATATTTATGATGACTGTGAAGTTCGAGGAATAATGGCAAAGGATTGCGGCTCAAGATCAAGGAAACAACAGAGATCCAAAAAAGACTGATCTTGCATATCGAAGAGGATGAAGGAAATCGCATCATGCATGTGATCCATCAAACAAAAGATCGAAAATCATACTACAGATGCAAAAAAGAGAAGACATGGTTTGCAAGGTAAAGAGATGGGTGATGCTCATTGATTGAGTGTTGAACATCGATCAGGGACATGATATCAGATTGGATATGATATGTCATGATGATCAAAGATTAGATTGGATGCAGATTTAGTGCATGGTGAAAACCCTAGCATGCCAATGTTCAAACTCATGTTTAGGTGGGAAAATATGGCTATAAGAGTGTGAGAGCAAATCAATCAAGTGCTCAATGAAAATCAGAGGAGAGAGTGAGTGTGAGAGAGAATAGGGTTGAAGAGTTCAACCAACAACAATGAGGCAACCGATAGTCTGCCAATGAGCCTGACAGAGGAGTACACCGGTGGTGACTGAACCAACATAGAAGAGATAGAAAATTATAGAGAAGGCAAGGTGAGGACCGGTAGGAATCAGATGGTAGACATCTGACTAATTTATCAAGACCGGTGGTGGATAGCACCAATATGACAGAGAGAAAAGAGAATTGACAAAGAGCTGAACTGGTAGAGAAGGAGAAGAGGTTGAACCAGTAAGGTTGCAGTAGAGAGTGAGTTGCAGCAGGAGATAAGGTTGTTGTAGTGAGAAGGTGAGCAGAGAATCGACAGAGGATTGAAGAGAGGAGAACCGATGGAGAGATTTGTATAAGAGTTACAAAGTTCTTTTGTAATAAAAACATTACTTTTGTATCTAATATATGTTTATTGTAGATCACTGAGTTGGAGCTCAGTTCAGGGGTTGGTTCTCCTTGGGTTGGTGCCCTAAAATAAGGGTTTGGTGCTCCTTGGGTTGGTTCCCTAAAGAAGGAGTGGTACTCCTTGGGTTGGTGCCCTAAATTTTGTAACTAAATGTTTCATTGCAAGGCTAGATTGGAGCAGTAGTCTCTAGTAGAATTTCTCACCGACATTTTTCCCATCTTGGGTTTTCCTCATACATCTGGTGTAATGTGATGTCCCTTTTATGTGTGATGGCATTTGTGTTATCCTCCCATCTAACTGGTATGTTTGCTTTATGTTAGATCTGTTAACCGGTATACACACATAGGATAGAAAAGGTTTAAGTTTGGAAATCATCGATTAACCCCCCCTCTCAGTGACATCTAGTGTTCAACAATAACATTTCCTATCTAATGAAGCCCTTGTGGGTGAAAACCCATATTTTGTAAACCTCCTCAATTTTATAAAATTTTCACCCAACACATTTCTAAGGAATTAATTCCTTGTCAAACCATCTTTGTTGGCCTATTACTTGAAGCCTCCATGAGGCTAGTTAACTCAAAATAAATTAATGCGTGTACACTTCAATTAAACCCACCACCCCAACAAATTGCACCTAGAACATGGGAATTGAAAAAATCCACATTCAAATAAGGAATGCATAATCTACCAAAATTTGGAAAACAACACACACCGATAAAATCCCAAGGCAAAGAAAAAGGTCAAGATTTTATTATGTGAAACACAGGATATACAGAAGAAAAGATGCAACAATCTGAACAAAAGGAGAACAAAGAGAACAAAGAGTATCAAAGTGACAAAGAGAACTAATTGAAAAAAAATTGTGACAACAAAAGTTTAGGGAAGCATAAAATGGAGGATGACTCTTCACCTCCCACAAAGCTTCTGCACTCATCTAATCACCTTCAATTTCTATCTTAATTTTATTTTTTGATGAGTAAATATTTTATTATATTGATACTAAAGTATAAATTTACATAAAACAAGTTTCAATATTAGTAGTTTTGTCCACATATGACCATAATAGCCATCATAAAACTCAACTTATGACCAAATTACCAGTTCCACACCATTACAATCATAAAAAAAATATTGTTCATGACCCAATTTTATTTAAAATATACTTATCATGTAAATAAAACCCTACCTACAACATCAACATTCCCTACAAACTCATAAAAAGATCAAAATACGGAAGTTTACTGATCTAGGGCTTGTTCTCTTGGCTTCCAGTGGTTGAGCTAGTAATCCTCCTTTTTAAAGACATTCTTCTTTTTTGCTTTATTGGTTTCATTTGGACACAAACCTTGCAAAATTTGATCCCTACTTCGCAAGTAATCATTTATGTATTTCCATCCCACTTTCACCTCCTCTGAGTGTACTTCTCTATCAATGATTTCTCTCCACAAGATGAACATCCTTAAAGGCAAGACAAAAAATTTAGTGTGCAACCATTCTCCACACATTTTCACAAACCCTTATACCAAGCCATAGCCAAGAAAGTATTTGTTCAATAATTTCACTCTTCCTTTACTCACACTCTCATTACCCACTTTACATCTTCCTTTGTTCCAATTTCTAGTCCCTAAGTGACAAAAATAGAAGCCAAATCTATGTTCATTTAGTATCTAAACTCTGAATTCATATACTCATTTCCCATAAACATATCCACCATTTGTAATAATTAAGGATCTTCTATCTTAAACACATTACATATGTTGGCAATTTGGAGGAATTGATTGTGTGTTGCATTGATGTTTTGTCATTGATGTCAACACTAGCTATTTTGGTTGTTTACTAGTATCCTTTTGGTCCCTGTAGGATGTTTGGTTTTTGGCTGGTAAGATCATGATGATCCGGTATACTCTGGTATGTTTTGGCTTATGGAATTGGCTTAGATCTTCTATTCATGCTACTCAGATTCATGTTCAGTCAGTTGGTTTTGATTTGGTGATCAGACGATATCTTATATGCTGGTAAGCTTGGTTTGTTGATCCGGTGAGGGTTTCACTGGCAGAGCTTTGTTGAAGATCTTTTGATACTATGAATAAGTGGTGTTTGTGTAGCTTCTGGTAGAGATTCAAGATGTTGATGGTGATCGTGTTTGAGACTTGGCTTATTAGGATCATTGCTTTAGCGTGTGTGGACCTAAATTGGGTTCGGTACTATCTAGGTTATGGATCAGCTTAATGTAACATGGTGTTTGGTCTTCTCGATGTGTTTTCGGGATGTCTTATGGGTTGGATGATATTTAGTTGGTCTCAGGCTGACATGTTTTATAATTATGTAATTATTTTATTGTTTGGAAGGTCGACGTAATTGTTTAACGTCGAGGGTTTGTATATATATGATGTAAGATCTCATTGTAGATCATGATAGGATGATGGTATGCAAGCGAATAATGTAATAATCATTCATGAAGAGGATTTGGTCTATCATAGATGATCGATTTGGGTTTATGTAAGAGGATTAAGTCCTCCGGTATTGAGCTTAACCGGAATTGTATTCAGGCATAGGAGATGCTATTATTGCAGTTCATTCTTCCTTCCGGATTGTAGTCAAAATTTCTATGTAGTCGGTGAGACTCCTTTTGTAATGAGCAGTGTGCTCTAGGCTATTGGCCTTCTTGCAGGTGTAGGCCCCTAAATTTTTAATCACATACTACAGAAGTGTTGTTCTGACTATGGGTAGGCTTCCCACCATGGTGTTTCCCTTTACTGGGTTTTCCACGTACAACTATTGGTGTCATGTGGATGGTATCTATTCTCTAATTGTTACTTGTTCTTAATTGGTATATCTTCTATTTTGGTAATTGGTTTATGTATACCGGTATTGATCTTATGTGTTTCGGTATTAAAGGTTTAATTGTTTAAGGTTCTAGTAATCTGGTGACAATTGATTCACCCCTCCCCCTCTCAGTTGTCTTTCGGTTATTTGAACTATCTAACAATTGGTATCAGAGCTTTGGTACTCTCTGCAAAAGATTAACCACTTGAGGAAGATCCTATGTCAACTAACAGCTCAAGTTCATCTACTTCATCTGCAGCTATCTTTCGAAGAGAAATTCCTAGGCTTGATGGAACAAATTATAGAGTATGGAAGATTTGAATGGAGACTCATCTGAGATGTCTTGGTAAGGAAATTTGGGAGATCACTAAGAATAAGGTTACTCCTTTTAATCTGGCATCTGGCATCTGGCAATCCTCCTCTAAAAAACTTGGATAAGGATCTTGAGAACGATTGTAGAGCTAGAGAAGCCCTCTTGTGTGCACTTTCTGATCAGCAAAAGCTATATGGGATAAGTTGGAGACTCTAAATGAAGGTGACCCTACTGTTAAGATTTCTAAACTTGATGGTTACTAGGTGAGATATAAAAATTTGAAGATGGAAGAAGATGAAAGGAATACTGCATTTATGGAAAGGGTAAATGAAATTGTCATTGGAATTAAATGTTGTGCTGGATCTCTGAGTGAAGATGAAATAATTTCTATAATTTTGAGAGCCTTACCACCGGCTTATAAGATGAAGGCTACTGCAATTAATGAATTCAGAACAATGGCTAATACCTCTATCAATAGGGATACCTTGGTTGGGAAATTATCTACTTTTGAGCTTGAAGAATTTGGACCTTCTTGAGCTATGAAGTTTGAACCTTCTTTTCATGCATTTACATCATCAACCAGCAAGAAAGATTGGAAAGCTTTGTATGTGAAGGAATTGGATGATATGAAGAGGGAAGATGAATAATTTGAGCAACTTGAAGCCCTATTTTCTAGAAGAGTACCTAAAGGACCAGTAGGGATTAAGTATGAAGGAAAATCACCTTTTAAATGTTTTGAATGTAATAAGATAGGCGATTTTGCATCTAGATATCCTGAAAGGAATTCAAGATTTGAAGAAAGAGCTAGAAGATCTTTTAAGCCTAACCCTAGATATTAGAACAAGCATAAGTACAGGAAAAATAGAGATAAATCATGTTACTTTGTGGATGAGGAAGGTGTGACTGATTCTGATGATGAACCAGCACAAGATTCTGCTAGTGGTTTCAGAAATAGAAAGGAATGTGTGTTCCTTGCTATCAAGGAAGATGATCCCGTACTGGAAGAGAATCTACCTGAAGTAAAGGCCCTTTCTACTAAAAATGAATATAAGGATGAATGAGTATTAGAAAGTGGATGTTCACATCATATGAATAGAGATAAAAGGAAGTTTCTATCATTGCAATAATTTGATGGCAGTCTGGTTAGATTTGGAGATGACAAAGCATGAATGATCAAAGGAAGAGGAACTATATCATTAGATGGTAAGTGCAATACTGATAATGTTTATGATGTCAAAGGTTTAAGGCATAATATTTTGAGTGTAGGAAAATTTGTGGATAAGGGATTTCAATTACAATTCAAGGAAAGAAAATACAAAATCATCAATTGATCTGGATTATAGATTGCAATCGGTACTCAGACAAAAGGTAATATATTTCATTTGAATTCTTGTGAGAACACATGTTTCATTGCACAAATTGATGAGAGTTGGCTTTGTCATAAAAGGCTATGTCATGTGAATTTTGATTGCATGCTAAAGATCAATTCAACTAAGAGAGTTAGAGATATACCTAAGATTGTGAAGCCCTATAATCTGATATGTAAGGAATGTCAAATGGGAAAATAGGTCAGAACCTCTTTTAAGAGTATAGAAGACAAATCTAATGATATTGTTGATCTTATTCATATTGATTTGTGTGGCCCTACTAGAATCTAAAGTTTTCAAGGTGATAGATGTTGGATATCATTGGCATATGATGAACCGTCATATTGATATGATGATAATGTATGTTGTCATTGATGTCAAATAAGTGTAAGTGAACCGGTATGAAGAGGCATGAGGAGATTCAGTGAACTGGTGTCGGGGTTTCACTAAGTGTGATTACCGGTTGGTAGTCTCGGCTCTATGGTTATCAGTTTGGTGATCCAGCTTGTGCGATGAACCGATGATACTCTGTGATGAGTTAGCTAAGAGATGTGATTGAGGTGCCATGTCAGCTTTGTGCGTGTGAAGGATAGAGGTATAAGAAGATCGACCACGTTTGAAGTCTACCTCGGGAATGATCGTTCTTCTTAGTGGTATGAGAAGAGAGCACGATGGGTTACTGATTCCCATGTGAGATGATGAATGAATGATGCAGATTGTCTTGTAATCTATTTGAAATTGTAATGCTCTATGCAATATGTTTGGATGGTTAGGTTTGGACTGCCTCTGTTGTAAATCTAAGATGCTCAGGGTTTAGGGTTTATGTTACCGACCTATCTATTGTCTATAAGTTCGATGATGTTTGTTATTGAAAATTTGTTGGGAAATGTTGTGTGTATTTATCCGAGTGAAGAGATACTTGATACTTGCCAGACCAATGAGAGGGAAATTGCAAAGTGTGATTGCAGAGTAGAGGATATGAAAAGGATCTGCCTTGGCATGTAGTGTTGTTATTAGATCACAGTTTTTCCTGTTGTCTTCTAATCATTTCAACAAATGGAAAATCCCTTTATCGGTATCGTTAATAGGCTTATTGTAAAACGTGTAACTAGGTGACTCAAGATCATTGAGTTCTTTAAATCCTCTAGCAAGGTAACCTTTAACAGGGTTTCAACCTTTAATAGGGTATATAGTCATCCCTTAACTGGGTGATCTCTAACAGGATCGGTTCCTAGAAGAACCTTTTTGTAAATTCTTTAACCAGACTAGGCTCCTAACAGGGTGAGCTTCAAAAGAGTTCAAAACAAGCTTGTGGGTATTCATCCCCATCGTGGTTTTTCCCATTTGGGTTTCCACGTGAAAAATTTGTGTGTTATGTGTTATGCATTTTTCATATGATGTTTATGAAGTATTTGGTTGAAAGATTATGCATGCAGGGTTAATAGGTTATGGTATTTTTAGTATACCACATGCATATGTTTATGGGTGAAGTTGATGTTACATAATTGATTGTATTTGAACTATTCAGACCTATCAGTTTATGGTGTCTAGTGTCTTATTGTGTTTAACTGGTATCACCATGGTTATGTTCAGTAATGGTGATAACCAATTGGTTTTGCTTTAGCTAGATAAGTTGTTAAGAGAGTTTTTACCTGTATTGATTCACCCCCCTCTGTGCACCGATTGGGGTATCTATTGTTCATCATTATTCATCAATTGGTATCATAGCGCCTCTAGGTCCTCGGTGATATAAGCTTAACCGCTTGGGGTAAAAGATCCTACTATAATGATGAAGAGGGAAGGTCATAAGTTCAATAGAGATAACTTTAAGATATGGAAGGATAGAATGAAGATTTACATCAAGAGTATGGGTGCTCAACACTAGAGCTATGTTGAGAATGCATTTGTGACTCCCATTGGCACTTTGACTGATGATCAGAAGAGAGAAATCCAAGAAAATGGGCAAGTCATGGAAGCCCTTATCAGAAGCTTGTTAGACATTGAATTTAATGATGTTCAAGATAAGGACACACCTAAGGATGTATGGGATACACTGGAAAACATCTATGGTGGTGATGAGCATGTAAAGCAAGCTAAGGAAGAAAGCCTTAGAGGTAAATTTGAGGATATGAGGATGGTTGAAGGTGAAACCATTCAGCAGTATGACATTAGGATTAAGACTGTGGTTGGTGATATCAAAAGCACTGGTGGAACTACTGATGATACCATTGTTGTTAGTAAAGTCCTTATATCATTATCACCAATCTATGCAATCAGAGTTGCTGCTATCCAGGAACTGAGGTCTATTGATAAGACCAAGGTATCCTTAGATTTTATTATTGAAAAATGAACTGCATATGAGTTGAATAGATATGATGGTAGTGTTCATAAGACTAAGTCAGCCTTTAAAGCATCTATTGTACCATCCAAAAAAGGAAAAGAAACTAGTACCAGTTATGAATCTAGACAATGTAGAGATATGGATGATAAAGAGATTCTGATGGAGTTCAAAGCTCTTCTTGCTAAAAGACTTCCGAAGGGAACTGAAAAATATAGAGGTAAACTTCCTTTGAAATATTTTTCCTGCAATAAGATAGGACATATAGCTATAAATTTTCCTAACAATGACAATAAGGATAAACCGAAGAGGTTTGGAAAGTATAAAGGAGGAAACAGAAGAAATTGTCTAGTTGTTGTGGATGAAGGTGTCACTGATGAAGAATCAGAAGATGAAGAAAATGAAGACTTAGTGTTTGTAGCAGTAAAGGAAGAAGTGTCTGACAAGAAAGCTCTTGTCTATCGCATTGAAAACTCCAATGAGTGGATAATTGATAGTGGTTGTTCTCACCATATGACTGGTGACTGGAGAAATTTTTTGTCTCTGGAGGAATATGATGGAGGTGTTGTCAGATTTGGAAATGATGCACCATGCTTGGTAAAAGGTAAAGGATCCATCTCATTGAATGAAAAGAGCAGTGCAGATGATGTCTACTGGGTAGAAGGTATTAAGCATAACCTGTTGAGTGTTGCTCAGCTGAATGACAAAGGATTAATTCTAGGATTCAAAGGTGGAATTTGCAGTATAATTGGGAAGAGTGGTGAAGTTATTGTGACTGGTAAGTAGACCAGAGGTAACTTATTTCAGTTGAATGCCAAGATAAGTCGATGTCTAATGGCTAAGTTTGATGATAGTTGGATATGGCATAGGAGACTCTATCATATGAACTTTGACAACATTGTTAAAGCCGGTAAGATCAAGGTGATAAGAGGATTACCAGTGCTGGACAAACCTGAGAATTCTTTGTGTAGAGAATGTCAACTTGGGAAGATGTCTTCCTCAACTTTTAAAGGTAAGTCTTTCTCAGCAGAAAATTTACTTGACCTTATGCATACTGATTTGTGTGGTCCTATCAAAACTAGAAGTATTCAGGGAGATAGTTATTTTATGATTCTTATTGATGACTGCTCAAGAATTATGTGGGTCACATTCTTGAAAGACAAGTCTGAAGCATTTGGAAAGTTCAAAGCTTTCAGAGCATTAGTAGAGAAAGAAAGTGGTAAAAAGATAAAGTACCTGAGAACTGATCAAGGAGGAGAATTCACTTCTGATGAATTCAATAAGTACTGTGAAGATAATGGTATCAAGAGACAGTTGTTTGCCCCAAGGACACCACAATAGAATGGCATAGTAGAAAGAAATAATAGGACTGTAGTTGAAGTGGCTAGAACAATGCTAATCCAAGGAAAGGTAGCTCACACGTTTTGGAGAGAAGTAGTGAGCACTACAGTCTATAATATGAACCGGGTACTCATCAAGAAAGGCAAAGATAAAACCCCTTATGAGTATTGGACCGGGAAAACTCCCACTGTGAGTTACTTTAAAGTGTTTGGTAGTAAGTGTTATATCAAGAGAGGTGAGCATTTGAGCAAATTTGATGCAAAATGTGATGAAGGAATATTTCTGGGATATTCCACTAAGAGCAAAGCTCTCAAGTGTTACAATAATAGAACTCAAAAAATTGTTGAAAGTATCAATGTCAGGGATGATGAATCCCCTGAGGAACCTGAGGTAACATGCAATGAAGAAGTAGAAGATGAACTGGGTATAGCCTTCTAGGAACCAGTTAAGAAAGAAACTTGTAAAGATCTTAGTGTTCCTATACCGATAGAAGCCGCAGTAAGAGAAGAAGAAGAGGTTAGTGAAGAAGAAGAAAATAATCTAGTAGATCAGGCTAGAGTCATTCCCAGATATGTGAAGCTACACCATGATCCAAAGCAAATCATAGGAGATAAAGCTGCAGGGATACTCACAAGAAGAAAAGTGAAGGAGAACTCCTGCATGATTTTTGAATTTGAACCCAAGACTTCCAGAGAAGCTCTTATACATGAAGATTGGATTAAAGCAATGGAAGAGGAGCTAGATCAGATAGAAAAGAATGCAACATGGTCTTTGGTGCCTAGACCCGAACATAAAAATGTCATAGGTACCAAATGGGTCTTCAGGAACAAGTTGAATGAAGAAGGTACAGTTGTCAGGAGCAAGGCTAGTCTTGTATGTAAGGGATACGCTCAGGAGGGGGGAGAAGATTATGGAGAAACCTTTGCTCCCGTGGCTAGACTAGAAGGTGTTCGAATGCTACTTGCATTTGCAACATTTAAGGGATTTAAGGTCTATCAGATGGATGCGAAGTCTGATTTTCTGAATGGAATCCTAGAAGAAGAAGTGTATATAGAGCAACCAGAAGGTTTTGCCTTATCAGAAGATAGTGACATGGTGTGTAGATTACACAAATCCTCGTACGGACTGAAACAGGCACCTAGGGCATGGTATGAAAGACTACACTCTCATCTTGTCAAGATTGGATTTCAGAGAACAAGTGAAGATAGAAACATATACTTGAAATCAGAAGGTGATCAGATTCTGATCTATGAAGTGTTTATGGATGACATAATTTTTGGAGGAGACGATAAAATGAGTCACGCGTTTGTAGATGAAATGAAGAAAGAATTTGAGATGTCTTTAATAAGAGAGATAAAATTCTTGATTGGTTTACAAATTCAACAAATGAAAGAGGGTATCTTTATTACCCAATCCAAGTATGTCAAAGAGGTATTGAAGACTTTTGGCATGGAGGAAAGAAAATAGGTTGGTACACCGATGGTGACTAGTTGTAAACTGACCAAGGAAGATGATTCAGCACTGGTGAATGAAAAAGAGTTGGTCAATGATCGGTAAACTACACTATGTGGTGCACAACAGACCAGATATTGCTCATGCAGTGGACATAGTAGCTCATTTTCATAAATGTCTAAGAGAATCCCACTCGATAGCAGTGAAGAGGATTCTTAGATATCTAAAAGGAACAGTTGATTATGGATTGTGGTATCCATATAATGGTGACTATAATCTCAAAGTATATACCGATGTTGATTGGGCAAGTAATGTGGACGGTCGAAAGAGCACAACCAGTGGAGCATTCTTTCTCAGTGGAAGATTAGTATCATGGACAAGAAAGAAGTAGAGATATACTTCTCAATCTACAGTTGAAGTAGAATATGTGGCAGCATTTATGAACTACACTCAAGCAATTTGGATGAAGACTGTATTGGAAGGTTTGAAGGTACCTGTATCTGAACCAGTGAACATATTTTCTGATAACACAAGTGCAATAAACATTTCCAAGAATCCAGTATTGCATGCTAGAACTAAGCACATTGAGCCTAAATATAATTTCTTGAGAGAGAAAGTTCAAAATAAGGAGGTTGTATTACAACATGTTTCCAGTAAGGAGCAACTAGCAGATATATTCACTAAGCCCTTACCGAAGACTACATTTACCTATTTGAGAGGTGAATTAGGGGTTCTGCCCCTTCATGAAGTCAACTAAAGTTGTGTGCTCTGCATCAGTCAAGTAGTATAGCGTCAAATCTTTCAGGATTGATGTGTTGATGGAAGATACTCCTTAGGGGTCGCAACATAGTAGATTTTGGAAGCTTATGCCTCCACTTTGGCATTTTTGTCAAAGGGGAAGAATATATATGATAGATGTATGGGGAGAAGATATCTGATAATGTAGATACACTGGTCTATGAGGTTTTTAGTTGCAATGCTACACTGAGTATTGCCATCAATGCCAAAGGGGGAGATTTATGGATATCATTGGCATATGATGAACTGGCATATTGATATGATGATAATGTATGTTGTCATTGATGTCAAATAAGTGTACGTGAACCAATATGAAGAGGCAGTGTAAGTGATCCAGTATGAAGATGCATGAGGAGATTTAGTGAACCGATGTTGGGGTTTCACTAAGTGTGATTATCAGTTGGTAGTCTCATCTCTATGGTTATCGATTTGGTGATCCAACTTGTGCGATGAACCGATGATACTCTGTGATGAGTTAGCTAAGAGATGTGATCGAGGTGCCATGTCAACTTTGTGCGTGAAGGATAGAGGCATAAGAAGATCTACCATGTTTGAAGTCTACCTTGGGAATGATCATTCTTCTTAGTGGTATGAGAAGAGAACATGATGGGTTACTGATTCCCATGTGTAGTGATGAATGAACGATGCAGATTGTCTTGTAATATATTTAAAATTGTAATTCTCTATGCAATATGTTTGGATAGTCAGGATTGGACCGCCTGTGTTGTAAACCTAAGATGCTTAGGGTTTAGGGTTTATGCTACCGACCTATCTATTGTCTATAAGGTCGATGATGTTTTTTATTGGAAAGTTGTTGGCAAATATCATGTATATGTCTGAGGGAAGAGATACTTGATACTTGCCAGACCAGTAAGAGGGAAACTGCAGAGTGTGATTGCAGAGTACAGAATATGAAAAGGATCTGCCTTGGCATGTAGTGTTGTTATCAGATCATAGTTTTTCCTGTTGTCTTCTAATCATTTCAATAGATGGAAAATCCCTTTACCGGGTAGCTTTAACAAGCTTATTGTACAACCTGTAACCAGGTGACTCAAGATCATTGAGTTCTTTAAATCCTCTAGTGAGGTAACCTTTAATAGGGTATATAGCCATCCCTTAACCAGGTGATCTCTAACAGGATTGGTTCCTAGCATAACCTTTTTGTAAAGTCTTTAACCAGACTAGGCTCCTAACAGGGAGAGCTTCAAAAGAGTTCAAAACAAGCTTGTAGGTATTCATCCCCACCATGGTTTTTCCCATTTGGGTTTCCACATGAAAAATTTGTGTTTTATGTGTTATGCATTTTTCATGTGATGTTTATGAAGTATTTGGTTGAAAGATTATGCATGCAGGTTTAATAGGTTATGGTATTTTTAGTATACCACATGCATATGTTTATGGGTGAAGTTGATGTTGCATAATTGATCGTATTTGAAGTATTCAGACCTATCAGTTTATGGTGTCTAGTGTCTTACTATGTTTAACCAGTATCACCATGGTTAAGTTCAATAATGGTGATAACCAGTTGGTTTTGCTTTAGCTAGATAAGTTGTTAAGAGAGCTTTTACCTGTACTAATTCACCCCCCCTCCCAGTACTGATTGGGGTATCTGTTGTTCATCGTCATTCATCAATAGATATTTTATGCTAATCATTGAGGACTATTCTAGAATAATGTGGGTTACTTTTCTAAGGGAAAAATCTAAGGCTTTTGAAAAGTTTAAAAACTTTAAAGCTAAAGTTGAAACTGAGACAGGACTGAAGATTAAGTGCTTAAGGTCAGATCATGGTAGAGAATTCACATCCGGTGAGTTTAATAACTTTTGTGAGAAGCATGGCATAAGGAGACAATTTTATGCTCCCCGGACACCTCAGTAGACTGGAGTTATGGAAAGAAAGTACAGAACTATCTTGGATGCTTCTAGAACCATGATGATGGAAGCTAATCTACCTCATATCTACTGGAGAGAAGCAGTGAGCACAACAGTTTACACATTCAATAGAGTTCATATCAAAGGGGAAACCGATAAGACACCTTATGAATTAAGGTTTGGCAATAAACCTACAGTTAAGTATTTCAGAATCTTTGGTAGTAAATGTTATATCAGGAGAGATGATTTCATTGGAATATTTGATCCTAGATGTAATGGAGTATTTCTTGGTTATTCTAATGAAAGTAAAGCGTATAGATGTTATAACAAAAGATTGTAGAGAATTGTGGAGAGCGCTAATGTCAAGGTGCATGAGCTAAATAGAAGTCAAATTAGAATTTATGAGCAAGAACCGGCCATGAAAATGATCATAGCTGAACCAGTAACACCTTTACCGAAATAGAATGTTGAACCAGTTACTTTGGCAGTATCAAAAAATTCAATAGTAACTGAAGAACAGGAAAGAGGAACAGAGAGTTAGAAGACTCCTAGGCATGTAAGGTTGAATCATTCAGAAGATCAGATCATTGGGGATAAAAACAATGGAGTGATGACAAGAAGAAGATTGGCAGCTAATGAGGTATGTTTAATTTCTCAAGTTGAACTGGTATTAGTAACTGAATCATGTAAAGGTCAATGTTGGATGAAAGCTATGGAAGAAGAATTAGATCAGATAGAAAAGAATAACACATGGATTTTAGTTCCCGGGCCTAAAAATAAGAATATTATTGGAACTTTATGTTGTGCAAATGGGGACAAGGCAACAACAAATTTCAATGTTAATAAGTTAGTTTCAACCATAAAACTAAAACAAAGAACTAAAAACCATTCCAAACATATCAAAAGAGATTTCAAAAAGCATGAAAGAAGATTAACAAAACAAAAGAAAGGAGAAGAGCCTCCCTAAGATACTTCCATGATGCCTTTTGATGCTTCTCCCTTGTTTCTCCCCTCTCCAAGTCCCAAATGAGTGTACCTCTCAGCTTTTAGCACTAGCCATGGATGCCATATGGAGATTCAAGATGGTTGGATATGATAAAAATATTCTATGCAAGTGTAGATAGTGATGCTATGAGAAATCTCTATGCTAATACTAGTATAGTAACAATACTCTAATGCTTCCTCCTTTGCTTGAGGAGAAGGGTTATATATATAGAATAAATGGGGAAATGAAGGGTTCAGAATGAGCAATCTTAACAAGGGTTAGGATTAAAAGATATTCAATCCATGTGAAACTTTCAACCCAATCCCATGTTGACAAGTGTCACCATGAGGAGGCTTGAGAGGAGAGATAAGGAGCATTAAATGCTTGAGGGGACATGATGGTTACCCTAAAGGGTTGGGTTAGGGTTAGGTTAATGGATATTCCTTTTATCCAAGGGATAAATGAATGTGCAAAGGTTAACTGGTTACCTTAGTCAAAGAAATAAATGCTTTGAAGAGACCCATGAGTCAAAAGGATGGTTAAGTTAGAGGAAAGTCTCTAACCAAAGGTAAAAGGTGAGTTAACCATAAATGGTTATGTAAGAGCCTTTAATGGTTTGGAAGACTTTAGAGGTTAACCATTTGAAGACATAAAGCCTTTAATGGTTATTGAAGACTTTAGAGGTTTTTGAGAAGTGACTTCCTTTTATTTAGGAATGTGACAATGATTAGGATAGGATTAGGCTAAATTGGAAGGAGTTAGAAGAATCTAGAAGGGATTTAGGCATGCAAGTGGGAGGAATTTTGGGATTTTCAATTAAAATAAAATAATTTATTTTAATTAAATGGTGTAATTTGCATTTGGATAGATATTTAAATAAATATTAATTTATTTAAATGTGAATGTGAATTTTGGATTTTATTTAAATAAATCTTAATTTATTTAAATGAGAAAAAGGGGGATAAAGCATTGAATGCTTGAAGACTTTGAGGGAAACCATTAAAGGCTTAAGAAGAAGCCATTGAGTTTGAAGACTTTAAGGGAAACCATTAAAGGCTTGAGAAGACTCTAGAAGGAAGCCATTAAGTTTGAACACTTTAAGGGAAACCATTAAAGGTTTCAAGTGGGTGAGGATAAATAGGA
Organism: Cryptomeria japonica; assembly: GCF_030272615.1. Taxonomy (NCBI): domain Eukaryota; kingdom Viridiplantae; phylum Streptophyta; class Pinopsida; order Cupressales; family Cupressaceae; genus Cryptomeria; species Cryptomeria japonica. The sequence goes on from NC_081412.1 coordinate 291,383,762, forward strand.
TTTTAAATAAATTATTTATTTATTTAAAATAGTTGTGCAACTTGCATTTGTAGGAAAATGCAAGTGGGTGGAGGATAAAGGTGATTTAAATAAATGTTAATTTATTTACATGGGAGAGATGGGATTTTGGGGGATTTAAATAAATATATTTAAATGTGAGAGAAGATTTAATTAAACAAATATGATTTATTTATTTAATTAATGGTTTGAATTTGGTTAAGTGAATTAAATCAAATAAATTGAATAATTTATTTAATTAATAGGAGAAGAGGGTTAAGATGAATTAATTAAAATATTAATTTAATTAATTGTTGATCGATGGTTAAATAATCAAATAAATAATAAGTATTCATTTAATTAAGTGGACAGATTTGGGTGTCTACATTTGCCCCTCTTTGAGATGGTGTGGTTTATTGCATTGTTTCAAAGAAAAACAAGTAAGCATAGTACGTGCCCCAGCATGCACCAAGTTGGTGGTTAGGTATGCCCCCTTGAGAGATGAGACAAAATTTTAAAAATTTGGGTGATCTCTCAAAAATTTTAAGAGAATTAGGCATGGATAGAATGGAGGATTTGGGAATGAAGGAGGAGAAGGGTAAGCCAGTAAGTCACTTTAGTCAGTAAGCCATAGTGATCCATGACTGTATTTTTGCATAGGATTGTGTAGCTTAGTGAACTTCCCACGTAGTCACCATTAGTATATGTCCCCGAATGGAGGGGAACTTTCCTTGTCTGTGATATTTTCTTACAAGTGAAACGCTCAACCTTGGTTTCTGATACCTTGGCCAAGATCAGTACTACTATGCTCAATGAGGAAATAAAGCATTATGAGTAAGCCATGGATCATCATTCCATCCCATCTGTTTATATTGCATCTTGTTGTATATCGCTCATACATCTATTCATTCAGACATTGTAAATATTTTGTATGCATGCATACACAAGGAATAGGGTTTCTATGAGAAAGCTATGTGTGAAGAACTATCCCTAAAATCATGACTGAGTACAATGATACACACCCCATTCATGTCAATGGATAACTCTATTTTGATCCTCTTCCACAGGAATGAGTCCTAGGTCCTCCATACCTTCTATCTAAAATTGACTTCCCCACCTCACCCTCCCCATCTTGATCATCAGCATCACATACCCTACATCATGTCCCAACAACCTAATCAACCCATGTTCATCAGCGTCCATCTCTAATAGGAGGGTTTGCATAACCTATGTTACCTAGGTCATCCTATAAGCAAAGCAAGTTACTATGTCTACATAGGTACATCGACTCATGCACACCTAGACTACAATAGGCATTTACATCAATTGCCTAGTCTCAATAGGTACGCTAAGTCCAGCAAACACCACAAACAACCTACAATGCAAACACTATCAATTGATCAACCAATCAAACACAATCAAAACAGACAATTACATCAATTGTCTAAGTCTCAATGAGTATTTATCTTCAAATACCTTGACTTCATCAGGAAATTACATCAACTTTTTAGGTCTCATCAGGTCAATTTGACTCACTTACTCAGACTTTATCCTATCCAAGCAAACAACTGACATCAACTATCATGCTTTGACTCAACCGGGGCAATTCAACCGATTGCACCAAACTGTCCAACCATTTTTGATCAATTGTAAAGCATCAATCAAAATCACAACACTACATTTTCACTGTATCTCTTGCATGACCTAAGGGTACTTACTAGCTTACCCTTCTCCTCCTTCATTCCCAAATCCCCCATTCTATCCATGCCTAATTTTTTTAAAATTTTTGAGAGATTGCCCAAATTTTTAAAATTTTGTCTGATCTCTCGAGGGGGCAAACCTAACCACCAACTTGGTGCATGCTCGGGCACATACTATGCTTAATTTTTTTTCTTTGAAATGATGTGATAAACCACACCATCTCAAAGAGGGGCAAATGTAGACACCCAAATCTGTCCACTTAATTAAATGAATACTTAGTATTTATTTGATTATTTAACCATCGATCAATAATTAATTAAATTAATATTTAATTAATTCATCTTAACCCTCTTCTCCTATTAATTAAATAAATTATTCAATTTATTTGATTTAATTCACTTAACCAAATCCAGACCATTAATTAAATAAATAAATCATATTTGTTTAATTAAATCTTCTCTCACATTTAAATAAATTAATATTTATTTAAAGCCCCCAAAATCCCATCTCTCACATTTCAATAAATTAACATTTACTTAAATCACCTTTATCCTCCACCCACTTGCATTTTCCTACAAATGCAAGTTGCACAGCTATTTTAAATAAATAATTTATTTATTTAAAATCCTATTTATCCTCACCCACTTGAAACCTTTAATGGTTTCCCTTAAAGTCTTCAAACTCAATGGCTTCCTTCTGGAGTCTTCTCAAGCCTTTAATGGTTTCCCTTAAAATCTTCAAACTTAATGGCTTCTTTCTAGAGTCTTCTTAAGCCTTTATTGGTTTCCCTCAAAATCTTTAAACATTTAATGCTTTATCCCCCTTTTTTCTCATTTAAATAGATTAAGATATATTTATATAAAATCTAAAATTCACATTCACATTTAAATAAATTAATATTTATTTAAATATCTATCCAAACACAAATTACACCATTTAATTGAAATAAATGATTTTATTTTAATAAAAAATCCCAAAATTCCTCCCACTTGCATTCTCCTACAAAATCCACTTGCATGGCTAAATCCCTTCTAGATTCTTCTAACTCCTTCCAATTTAGCCTAATCCTATCCTAATCATTGTCACATTCATAAATAAAAGGAAGTCATTTCTCAGAAACCTCCAAAGTCTTCAATAACCATTAAAGGTTTTATGTCTTCAAATGGTTAACCTCTAAAGTCTTCTAAACCATTAAAGGCGCTTACATAACCATTTAAGGTTAACTCACCTTTTATCTTTGGTTATACCCTTTCCTCTAACTTAACCATCATTTTGACTCATGGGTCTCTTCAAAGCATTTATTTATTTGACTAAGATAACTATTTATCCCTCGGATAAAAGGAATATCCATTAACCTAACCCTAACCCAACCCCCTAGGGTAACCATCATGTCCCCTCAAGAATTTAATGCTCCTTATCTCTCCTCTCAAGCCTCCTCATGGTAACACTTGTCAACATGGGACTAGGTTGAAAGTCTCACATGGATTGAATATCTTTCAATCCTAACCCTTGTTAAGATTTCTCAATCTTAACCCTTCGTTTCCCCATTTCTTCTATAAATAGAACCCTTCTCCTCAATAAAAGGAGGAAGTATTAGAGTATTGTTACTATACTGGTATTAGCATAGAGCTTTCTGATATCATCACTATCTACACTTTCATAGCATGTGTTTATCATATCCATCTTGAATCTCCATATGGCATCCATGGCTAGTGCTAAAAGCTGAGAGGTACACTCATTTGGGACTTGGAGAGGGGAGAAACAAGGGAGAAGCATCAAAAGGCATCATGGAAGCATCGTAGGGAGGCTCTTCTCCTTTCTTTTGTTTTGTTAAACTTCTTCCATGCTTTTTAAAATATCTTTTGAGATGTTTGGAATGGTTTTTAGTTCTTTGTTTTAGTTTTATGGTTGAAACTAACTTATTAACATTGAACTTTGTTGTTGCCTTGTCCCCATTTTCACAACATCAGAACTAAATGGGTTTTTAGGAATAAATTAAATGAAGATGGACAAGTTGTGAGGAACAAATCTAGATTGGTTTGTAAAGGATATTCTCAAAAGGAATTGATTATGGTGAAACTTTTGCACCTGTAGCTAGGATTGAAGCTATAAGATTATTTCTTACCTATGTTACACATAAAAACTACAAGGTTTATCAGATGGATGTTAAGTGTGCTTTTCTAAATAGGGATCTTGATGAGGAAGTTTATATTGAGCAACCTGATGGTTTTTCACTTTCAGATGATAAAAACATGGTTTGTAGGTTAAAGAAAGTCTTATATGGATTGAAACAGGCACCTAGAGCTTGGTATGCAAGGTTGGACAAATATTTTTTAAAGTTTGGTTTCACTAAATGTAATGCTGATAGTAATCTATATTATGAAGTCATAGATGATGATATACTGATTATTGAGGTCTTTGTTGATGACATCTTTTTTGGAGGTGAAGATAAGTTATGCATGGAATTTTCTAACAATATGGAGAATGAATTTGAAATGTCTATGATTGGAGAAATGAAATTTTTCTTAGGTTTGCAAATTACTCAGACTGATAAAGGTATTTTCATCTATCAAACTAAGTATGCTAAAGAGATGTTGAATAAATTTGGTATGGAAAATCCTAACCGGTTAGTACTCCTATGGTTACAAGTGAGAAATTGACAAAAAAAGATGAATCTGCATCGGTAAATCCTATAAGATACAAGTCTATGAATGGAGGTCTAGTATATTTGACTCAGACTAGACCGGATATAATGAATACAATTTGCATTTCATTAAGATATCAAAGTGATTCTAGAGAAGATCATGAGAGTGTGGTGAAAAGGATTTTTAGGTACTTACAAGGAACATCTGAATATGGTTTGTGGTATCCTAAACATGATGACTTTACTTTATGTGCATATACAGATGTAGATTGGGCAGGTGATGTTGATGACTGGAAAAGTACTTCTGATGGAGCTTTATTTCTTGGAAAGAAACTTATTTCATGGATCAGCATAAAACAGTCATGTACTTCTTTATCTACTGTTGAAGCTGAGTATGTTGTTGCTGCTATAAATTGTACACAAGTTCTATGGATGAAGCAAATGTTGAAGGACATAAAAGTGCATTGCAATGGACCGATAGTTATTCACTGTGATAACTCTATTGCTATAGACATATCAAAGTATCCAGTATTTCACTCTAAGACAAAGCACATATCTATCAAGTATAACTTTTTGAAGGAAAAGGTGGAAGAAAATGAAGTTAGATTGGTCTATGTGAACACTAAAGAGCATATTGCAGACATCTTCACTAAACCTTTGCCTAAAGAATCATTTGAGTACCTCAGAGATAGATTAGGGGTTTTTGCCCCTCCAGTAGAGAACTGATTGATGTTATTTGGCATCAGTCCAGTATGCATTATCAGAGCTATTATTCATTCTAGATTGATGTGGTGATGCTACTACAAAGGAGGGGTAGTTAGTCTTGTGATTCAGTGATTTGTGATTTTGCTTTGATATTTATGTCAAATCTCTGGTATTGATGTCAAAGGGGAGAGATATTGATGTGAAAAACTTAAGGAGATATATACATTAGGGGGAGAAATCTGCAGAACTTAACTGAGATATCATTTACAAGGAGAGTATGGATCAAAACTTCATTGCTATATTCTTGTATGAGAGATTTGTTTGGCATTTCTTGGCAATTGGATGTTTTTCACATCTAGTGTTTTCATAAATGCCAAAGGGAGAGATTGTTGGCAATTTGGACGAATTGATAATGTATTGCATTGATGTTTTGTCATTGTTGTCAACACTAGTTGTTTTCATTATTTATCAGTATCCTTTTGGTCCCGGTAGGATGTTTATTTTTTGGTTGGTAAGATCATGATGATCTGATATACTCTGGTATGTTTTGGCTTATGGAATTGGCTTAGATCTTCTATTCATGCTACTCAGATTCATTTTCAGTCAGTTGGTTTTGATTTGGTGATCTGATGCTATTTTATATGCTAGTAAGATTGGTTTGTTGATCCGGTGAGGGTTTCACCAGCAGAGCTTTGTTGAAGATCTTTTGATACTATGCATAAGTGGTGTTGGTGCGACTTCTAGTAGAGATTCAGGATGTTGATGGTGATTGTGTTCGAGACTTGGCTTATTGGGATCATTGTTTTAGCGTGTGTGGACCTAAATTGGGTCTGGTACTATCTAGGTTATGGATCGGCTTAGAGTAACATGTTGTTTGGTCTTCTCGATGTGTTTTCGGGATGTCTTATGGGTTGGATGATATTTTTTTGGTCTTAGACTGACATGTTTTATAATTATGTAATTATTTTATTGTCTGGGTGGATGACCTAATTGTTTAAGGTTGAGGGTTTATATATATGATGTAAGATCTCATTGTAGATCATGATAGGATGATGGTATGCAAGCGAATAATGTAATAATCATTCATGTAGAGGATTTGGTAGATCATAGGTGATCGAGTTGGGTTTATGTAAGAGGATTAAGTCCTCCAGCATTGAGCTTAACCAAAACTATATTCAGGCATAGGAGATGCTATTATTGCAGTTCATTCTTCCTTCTAGATTGTAGTCTGGATTTCTATATAGTCGGTGAGACTCCTTTTGTAATGAGCAGTGTGCTCTAGGCTATTGGCCTTCCTGCAAGTGCAGGCCCCTTAATTTGTAATCACATACTTAATACAGAAGTATTTGTTGACAATTGACACTCTATTGGTTGGTTTCACTATGTTGTCATTGATGGAAACATGATTTTGTGTTTCGGCTTCATATGGTGTACCAGCAGACACTTTACAGATTCTACACCAGCACCGACATTGGCAAGTCAAAAGATTTCTTTGGTCATCGACAATGTAGGCCGACATGGTATAGTAAAGGTTATTGGTATTGGAGGTCAACACATCTTGGAACCGTCATCGGCAACTTATTTTAATGTTTATACATTTATGTTATCTGGTCGACATGTAATCTGATATTGTATATATCTTTGTAAGATGACATAAGGCATAAAGTTATATAGGATATATAGGGCAGTTTGATTAGATCATTATGTATGGAGTGGATTAGTATGCAAATGTAATATGATGCGAGATTATTTATGGGAGGAATTTATTGTAAGGTTTATTTCAGGAAAGGGGTTTAGGGTTTCTAACTAAAATAGACAAGGTTAAACTGGAACTGTATTCTAGTATAGAAGATGTTATCTTAGCAATTCACACTTCCAAATTGTTGTCTGGAATTTTATGTACTCAGTGAGGCTACTATTGTGATTGAGCAGTGTGCTCTAAGCTATAAGCCTTCCTGCAAGTGCAGGCCCATCATATATTATAATATCTCTTCATATGGCCAGTGGATTGATATTGTGGGTCACAAATCCTATCATGGTTCTTCTTTGAGGTTTTCCATGTATAAATATGTGTGTTATGATTCTCATTTATGTGTTTGGCTTATTGGTTGCTTTAATTCTTTCAATTATGTTTATACCGGTATACCAGTTGGTGTATGAATGTTTTGTTAAAGCTAAAATCTACTATTCTGGTATAACATTGATTCACCCCCCCCCCCCTCTCAATGTTATTGGTTACCAATAATTAGTATCAGATCCTTGTGCCTTGGAGGAAGTTTAACATCTTGAGGAAGATCCTGAAACCAGAATCATTGAATATGGTTTTGTAGAAGCAGCTTGAGATGGCACTTGAAGATTAGGATGTTGAAAGGTTGAAGAACTTAAACCTACAAGATGAATTGAATTCTTCCAAGGAATTCATTCTTGTCCTACAAGAGAGGCTATCATCTATTCAAGCTAGGAGGAAGGAACTTTTGCAAAATCAAGATGATGAAGAGAAAAATGAACTTAAGGAGCAATGTCAAAAATTGAGTCAGGAGAACATGGTTATGAAGAATGAAATGCAAGTTATAACTATGAGGATGTCTAAGGAGATTGAGGACAAAAAGAAAAAGGAATAAAATCTTGTTCTATCCTTGAAAAACAAGTTTGAAAATGTGGTAGGTCGGTTCATGAAAATGATATGTTGAGAACTAATTTGGTACAATCCCAGAGTAATGAGAAAGAGCTTGGGAGACAAATGATAATACTAAGAGAAGATTTGACTGTTGCAAGTGAGTACAAAGAAAAATTCAATATCAGCTCAGCATAGCTTGATGAGTTATTGAAGAGACAGAGGCAGATTGGAGATTCCAGTGGACTTGGATTTGAGCAAGGACAAAGTTCTGGTACTGCTATTGAAGATCAAAACCATAAGACACCAGTAAGACAATTCAATTCTTATAAATTCAATGGTAGATGTTTTGTTTGCAATAGATTTGGTCACATGGCTAGGCAATGTAGAAACAAAGCAAATCAGAACCCTGATTCTACTCCTGGTAAATATTCTAAATGCAATAAAATTGGTCATAGGACAAAATATTGCAAAATGAATGTAAAATACTATGCTTGTGGAAAATTTGGACATATAGCTAATCAGTGCAGGTCAAGCAATTTCATCGGTTTTAGCAAAGCAATTCAAAAGAACAATGTTACATATTATGCATGTAATGAAGTTGGACATATTACTAAGTTCTGTAGAAGCATAAATCCACCGGTTAGTAATGGAGGATCAAATGAAAAAGGAAAAGAGAAGGTTAGTGAAATCTGACAAGATCATACTCAAAGATGGGTTAGGAAGACTGAAGAACAATCATCAGATGGGAATGTCCCAGTTACTTATCTAGCAGAAGAGGTTGTTCCTGCACTAGTAGGATGCTCATCTGGTAACTAAGGCAGATGCCTTAGGGGTAGGAAAAATTCATGAAGATGTTGCATATGCCCCGAGAAGAGGTTCTAGAAGATGTTCTAGATATTGGAGAGGATTATCCGGCATGAATATGTTCTGAGTGAAATCCGGTATCTTTCACTGGTAGTCATTTATGTCAATGGAAGATTAGGGTTTTTCTTGATGGTTAAAAGGTCGAATACACTTCATTGTTAATCACCCTGCATTCAAAGCAATCTCAGAGTGATTCAGAGTGACTAAGTGCGATAAGAGGCTATTCAAAAGCAATCAAATTTCTTCTTGAGCTATTTCACCGGTGTCTGGAAGAATTTGTTGAAGGTTTTCACCGAGAGAAATCAAGAGGTATTTTTCTTTAAACATGGAAGCGAGATCATCTTCTATACTTTGTTTTGTTGCAAACCCAACTGTCGTGGAGGTCAAGGACCACCCCAAGAAAATTTTCAAGCGGTATCCACATGTGGCTACTGAGGAAGATTTGGTTGGATTGTTTTCTCGCATTTCGAAGGGATTTGTGTATGTAGAGGATGTTAGGGCATACATTCACTATCATATAGAGTACCTATCAACTTCAGAAATCAAGGGAATGTATATGAGTGAGCTAATGGGAGAATCTGGAAAGATCAAACTGGCATATAAACATATTGAAGAAGTAGGGTTTACAGACATTCTGGATATTCCAGAGTTTGAGGATGAGATAATCAGATATGTACTAAGTAGAGTGCATGGGGAATTCATATGGCTAAATGGACCTTACAAAATCACCAAGGAAGTCATCCGGGCAATTACTAGTTTGCCATCGGTAGGGCAACATCCAGACAAGAAAGTTTCAAATGACTTCATGAGGAAGATCATCAGCGCTACATCTGATAAAAGATCCATGAAAGTGAGCACTATCACCAACATCGATATCAAATTTGGTAGTATGATTATTGGATATAAGGTAACTCAGTCAAACCGACTGAATTTTGTTTCCAGTTCATACATTTTGGCTGCATATAAAATGATGAGAGATAATGTAAAGCTCTATCTATGTGGTTGGATGCTTGATGAGTTGTTAATCAACTTAGGAAAGATTAAGGGTGAGAATAAGGGCACTTTCCAGTATGGGAACTTGTTAATCTACTTGATGTTATATTTTTTGAATGATTCACTTGGTTCTGGAAAGAGGCAATGGGCTTTTGACATTCTGGTAGGAAGACAATTGAAATAGTCAATTGCTGCATTAGGAAGTCAGAGAGGTGATATAATATGGGGTTATTTTAAGGCATTTTAAAAATATATGAGGTCTAGGGTAGGGTGAAAAATACTCTACCGACATATGCTTCATAGTAAAGAAGGATGAGACTCTCATGGAAGCAGTTAAGCCCCAAAAGATTTGGATTGAAGAAATGGGCTATGAGGTAGATGCACGAATTCTTGATGCCTATACGAAAATGCTAATTGATGCACCAATAGATGAGGTAGAAAAGCCACGTGGTACTGCATAGTAGAAAACTCAAGAGGTTGAAATAGAGTTCATCCAAAAGAAAAGGGAGAAATAAGAAGGAAAAGTAAGTAAGTTTATGTAGAAGGTCTCAAATGACATAAAGGCACTAATTGATGTTGTCTCAAAGAAAGGTAGAAAGAGGAAGGATATGGAAGTTCATATGGAACCTATTACTGTAAATTATGAATCAGAGGATGACACACTGTTAGCATTTAAGAGGGTTCTTAGGAAGAAACTGGAGGAAACAAAGGTGGAAGCAAAGAAGCAACCAGGACAAAAGTAAGCACCTAAAGCTACACCTATGTTGGAATTTTTGTTGTTTATGTTGTGATTGTCATTGATGGACACACACTTGTATTGAGATCCCCTTTATATGTATGAGCTCATGCTCAACTGGTATTTGTTCCAACTGGTATTTGTATACTAGTCTCTAGACTAGTGTTTTTGCAGAATGTGTTTTCTAGTCTGAAGCGGCATGTCGACCCCAAGCGGTTCGCAGATCACAAGCGGTACAAGGGAGCAAAGCGGCACAACACATTCTTACCAATCTTCATTTTTGACAAACCGGCAACCGGTATTTTGTATGAACTGGGAATACTCTGTGATGAGTTACCAACTGGCATTTTGTGATGAGTTACCAATCCACCGATTGTTTGACGGTGCCGACACATTGACAGTGCTTCTTGTGTCATGTTACTGAGTATTTCTAGATTCATTAAACCTAGGAAATTGTAATGTAATCCTATTGGACTGACATGAAATCAAATTCCTTGAAAAGGACATCATGTCTAGGGTTTTAAGTTGTTGCTGAAAGGGTTAATGTCGAGCTAGGGCTTAAGGTGGGAGTCGAGAATGATCTTATCTGAGAAGATCAAGTTGTAACTGTGAGAGAGAGAGAAGACTGAAGTAATGTTGGAATGCATTAGCTATGAGCAATACTGGATCTAACCAAGTAGTTTGTGCTATTAGATAGATCAAACACTTGTTGATTACTCACATCTTTGACAAGTCTGTAGCCCTTAATCAGGTAGGCCTCAAAGCCTTTGTAAAATCCTCTAACAAGGTGGTTCACACATGTGGATCTAAAATCCTCTAACAAGGTAGTCTTTAATCAGACTTATCTCCTAACAGAGATTAAGATTCGTAACAGGATCTGTTCTGGTGAAGAACATTGTAAGACCTTAACTGGTCTGACCTTAACTGATCTGGTTTCTATTTTGTAGATAGTGACTTGTGAGTTCCATCTCACCATGGTTTTTCCCAGTTGGGTTTCCATGTCAAATATCTTGTGTTATGGTTGTATTGCTTTTGTGGGTGAATGCTTTATTCGCATTTTGTTTTGCATGTGTGGTAACCGGTTTGACTGTCAGACTACTTTACCAGTTTATCTCTAGATTGTGTAAGTGTTTTAGTGTAGTAGTTTTTGGCATACTATTTCACCCCCCCCCTCTTAGTATTCATCAACCCACAGCTACATCTGGTACTACCAAGAGAAAGAAGAAAAGTGACATTGACTTAGCACTTGAAACTAGTAATGTAACTATCATACCACCTAAGACTTGTGCAGAAATTGTAGATGAAATCCCTAAAGATGGCATGTTGAAGAATTTTAAATTTTATTATGAAAACTTAGAGAACAATGAATAGAGAGAGGTAGAGGAATCAATCCTATTGTACTTAGATATCTATAAGAAAGCCTTAATAGAGATAGAAAATTAAATATCAGCTGATTTATATAACATGTTAGATGCTAAAAGATTATCAGTTATACAAGAGGATAAACACATTAAAATGCAAGAACTATTAGCTATATGTGTTACTATAGCTCTAAATGAAATGGAAAAGATAATTGAGGTGGCAGATAGAAAATTCTTCAATAGAAAACATAGGATAACTTGTCTGATGATAGGGAGAGTGAATGAAGTAATAAAGGAAACTCAAAAAGAATGGATTAAATATTTGGGAGAACACGGAGGATTTTTTACTTCACTAGAGACCAAGATAGACATTATAGATACCCTGATTGAAGGAAAAGGAAAAGGGATTATGGGCACCTCACCATCAGATTTGAAAAATATCAAGATAGTGGAGATTGAGCCACCGGTAAATATAGATGTACAGATATTGGTTATTACTGAGACTGAATAGGCTAACATTGTATGGGATACTAATATTGAGGACAATTTTCCTCTGGATACAAATGTACAGGTTGAGGATATTTATACTACAAAGGAACTGGTAGTTACACAGACTACACCAAGTGGTGAAGCCACCAGTGCAAGTGAGGAGGTCATAAAGGAGAAAATAGGGGAATCTAGTAGGGAACCGGTTGTTAGCCCATCATTATTGTCAATTGACACTTCTCAAGTAGAAAAGAAGACCATCATAGAGATGAGTCCCACTGAACTAATGATGGTGATTGCTCAAAAACTGATGAAGGAGGGAACCACAGATAAGGGGATTATAGATCAATCAATCATTGTTCTACACAAATTGGTCCCAGAGTGTCAGATTGAAAATGAAGCAAGCCCTTCTGGCAAGCTTAAGGTAATCACTAAGCACATATTAAAATAATTTCAATCCTTATAGCAAATCTCTAACCGGTAAGCATTAGCAAGATTTACTTAGGCTAAGAGAGCCGCTTTTGATCAGGCAATTGAGACAGAGAAGAAAAAGATTGAGGAGAAGCTAATCCTAATAGAAAATTCTTTGAAACAATGTACAAATATATATAGGGTATGTTGCAATACTGAAATAATTACAGCAAATGTAGATAAAAAGATAAAAGAGATTCAGGAGAAAATTGCAAGTATTGCTAACTCTTTTGATGGATTAATTTCATTGACAACATCAATTGATGGTCAAATTTTGATTTTAGAGAATCAAATTTCTTCTCTTGAGAAGGAAAGGGACAAAATAATTTGAAGAGCCAGAAGTATGAGAGGCTTGGTGAGTCCAAGATTGGATTCACTCTGTGTACATAAGAAAGAATGCATGGATATGGTGGGAAAGCCCACACTGGTAGAGGTAAATGAGAAAGAATCTTTTGCACATTTATTGAGTGGACTTATATCTATTTCCAACACATTCAAAACTGGTTGGGATACTTATGTGGAGTTAATAGAGAAGGCTTATCCAAAAATTTTTAAATTGGTCAAGCTTCGATAAGACATTTTTGGAGGTATTCATTGTACAGTTCTTATTATTTGACATTATTTGGGGGTATTGATTTCAAAGGGGGAGTAGTATAGATGTGAAAAAGAGTTGCATACATAGGGGGAGTTATGGAGTTTTGAAGTTTTTGGAGATATGGAATATTTTTGCACATTCAGCTCAGATGGAGTAGGGAAGGATGAAACTGGTAGATGAAACCTTGACCATTTTTCACATGGGTGTTGCCATCAATGCCAAAGGGGGATATTGTTGGAAATTGAAATTGTATTGGTTGGTTTCACTATGTTGTCATTGATGGCAACATGATTTTATGTTCTGACTTCATATGGTGTACCGGCAAACACTTCACAGATTCTACACCGGCACCGGCATCGGTAGGTCAGAAGATTTCTTTGGTCACTAGCAATGCAGGATGACATGGTATAGTAAAGGTTATCAGTATTGGAGGTCGATAAATCTTGTATCCGGCATCAGCAACTTGTTTTAATGTTTATGCATTTATGTTATTTGGCCGACATGTAATCTGATATTATATATATCTTTGTAAGTCGACATAAGGCATAAAGTTGTATAGGGTATATAGGGAATTTTGATTAGATCATTATGTATGGAATGGATTAGTATGCAAATGTAATATGATGCGATATTATTTAGAGAGATCATGTATATGAGGAATTTTTGTAAGGGCTATTCCGGTAAAGGGGTTAAGGGTTTCTAACCAGAACAGACAGAGCTTAAACCAAAACTGTGTTCTGGCATAGAAGATGCTATCTTAGCAGTTCACACTTCTCTGGATTGTTGTCTGGAATTTTATGTAGTCAGTAAGGCTCCTATTGTGATTGAGCAGTGTGCTCTAGGTTGTAAGCCTTCTTGCAAGTGTAGGCCCATCATATATTGTAATATCTCTTCATATGGCCAGTGGATTGATATTGTGTGTCACAAATCCCATCGTGGTTTTTCCTCTTTGAGGTTTTCCACGTATAAATCTATGTGTTATGATTCTCATTTATGTGTTTGGCTTATTGGTTTCTTTACTTCTTTCAATTCTATTTATACCGATATATCGGTTGGTGTATGAATGTTTTGTTAAAGCTAAAATCTACTATTTTGGTATAACACTGATTCACCCCCCCCTCTTAGTGTTATTGGCTTCCAAAAATATTATCTGACTATGGGTAGGCTTCCCACCATGGTTTTTCCCTTTATCAAGTTTTCCACGTACAAATCTTGGTGTCATGTGGATGGTATATATTCTCTAATTGTTGCTTGTGCTTAATTGGTATATCTTCTGTTTTGTTAATTGTTTTATGTATTCCGGTATTGATCTTATGTGTTTTGGTATTAAAGTTTTAATTTTTTAAGATTTCGGTAATCTGGTGACAACTGATTGACCCCCCCCCCCCCTCCTCTCAGTTGTAATGAGGGAAAATTTTACCTCCATTGAAACCCTACCGCTTACCAGTAATACTCACCTCCTACCATCAATACCAATTACTTCTCTCAAGAGTGATGAATTAAATTTATCTCATCAACTTAAATCTACCATGCTTTGCACTGCCAATACACACACAGTACCACCCATTCCCTTCCATTCCTTAACAAGTTGTATAATTTACCATCCTCTTTTAGTGAAGATATCAACTCACATCAATTCGAATGACATTAGTGGTAAACTACACTTCTGCAAATCCATCATGAAGGATTCCTTGATGTGAATCTTTGAGGTCAAGGAGAACCACCACATACTCCATGAATTGCAATCAAACTTTGGTCACATTTATATCACATCACCCCACCCACGTCTTCTTCCTCTTCCAACTATACATCACATAGATCAACCCACCAATCCACTTGTTGTTCTACATTAAAAGGGCAACCCCATTTTGATAATAAGTCCACCTCTTGATTACCATCCCTTTGAATGTGAGAGAATTTAAAATATTGAAAGAAATTATTTTTTTGATTTATTACTTTAATAAACTTATTTAATTTCCAACTTTGTGCTTCTCCCTTTGAAATATCATCTATAAATATCTATGAATTACCTTCCAAATGTATCTTTTAAATTGATAATCTACATGTCAATGATCACAAGAAGTACAACTTGTACTTTTGCTTCATTGTTTGTTCATTCTACTAATTTTTGTGCTCCAATTGTTGGCATTTTTGATGATTGATGTTGTGATTTTCATTGATGGACACACACTTGATTTGAGATCACTTTTTGTATGTATGAGTTAAAGCTCAACTAGTATTCGTTGCAACCAATATGATGTATTATAGTCTTTAGACTATCGATGTTTTGCAGAAAGTGTTTACCAATCTAAAGCGGTATGAAGACCCCAAGCGGTTCGAGGATCTCAAGCGGTACGAAGGAATGAAGTGGCACATCTCATATTTCCCAATCTTCATTTTGTCAAACCGACAACTGGTATTTTGCTTAAACCAGTATTTTGTTTGAACCAGTAATACTCTGTGATGAGTTACCAATAGGCATTTTGTGATGAGTTACCATCCACTTATTGTTTGGCAGTGCCGACACTCTGGCGGTGCTTTTTGTGTCATGTTACCAAATATGTCTAGATGCATTGAGCCTAGTAAATTGTATTGTAATTCTATTGGACCGACATGAAATCAGATTCCTTTATAAGGACATCGTGTCTAGGGTTTTAGGGTGTTGTGAGGGTTTAAGGTGGTTGATGAGTTTGTGTAAGTATGAATATAGAAGAGAAGTTCAGGTCTGTGAGAGAAAGAAGAGTGTGAATGTGTTGAAGACTAAAGTAACGAGCTATCAAGGATCTAACCAAGTAATCTGTGCTATTTACTAGATCACTCACTTGTTGATTACTCACATCTTCAACAAGTCTGAAGCCCTTAACCGGGTAGGCCCAAAAAGCCTTTTGTAAATCCTCTAACAAGGTGGTTCACATCTGTGAATCGAAAATCCTCTAGCAAGGTAGTCTTTAATCGGACTTATCTCCTAACAGAGATTGAGATTCCTAATAGGATCTGTTATGGTAAAGAACATTGTATGACCTTAACCAATCTGACCTTAACCAGTTTGGTTCCTATTCTATAGATAGTTACTTGTGAGTTTCATCTCACCTTGGTTTTTCCCATTTGGGTTTCCACATCAAAATCTCTTGTGTTATGGTGATTGTGCTTCTGTGGGTGAATGCAGTATTTGCTATTTGGTTTGCATGTGTGCTAATCGGTTTGTTTGCTAAACTATTTTACCAGTTTACTGCTAGTCTAGTAAAGTGTTTAAGAACAGTAATTGTTGGCATACTAATTCACCCCCCCTCTTAGTATTAATTAATTGGTATCAGAGCCAACCTTTCTATAAGTCTAACCACTTGGAAAGAGATATGGGGGAATACACTATGAGGGAACTTACTCATCGTCTCACTTGGTCTGAGCAAGCCTATGATGAACTTATGGTCAAATATAAGGCCTCTTAGGCAAAAAGAAGAGAGCATGCTAAAAAACTGATGGAGCTATCTAAAAATATTTCTTCTAATGAAGCGTACATGGAAGCCCTAATTCAAGAAGTAGAAAAGCCGAATGAATCCAATTCCAACCTGAGAAAAGAGTTGGAAGGACTGACTATTCGAATGTGCCAAGAGCTTGAGAACCAGTGGAAAGATCAAGATCAGGTAAAAGACAAAGATCATGAAATCTCCAAGCTGAAGCAAGAGATCAATGCACTTACCACTCACCTCCATGAAAGCAAAATGGAAAAGGAAGACATGCAAGGAGAATTGAACATAGCCATCTCCGAGAATGAAAACTTGATGGAAACAAATGCTGCTATTTCCAAAGAACTCTCTAAGTCAAAGGAAATACTTGCTAAGTTCAACAAGAGTACTATTAAGCTAGAGAAAAAGCTTGAATCAGCCAAACCTGTCAAGAATATTGATAGACTTGGTTATTCTGGTCATGAGAAAGGTGAGACCTCTAGTGCAAATGCTGAAGCATCGAAGAAGCAACCAGCATTCAAAGGTAAAGGTAAGAAAAAGTTTAAACCCATTTGCTTTAACTGTCTTAAAGAAGGACATACTGCTAATGTGTGTAGGAGAAAAGCCTACAATAATTTTCCTTACTTTATAAACAATGTACCTAGATCCAATAAGTTCATTGGTAATTGTTATGCATGCAACAAGTTTGGGCATAGAGCATTTGAATGTACGTCTGTTATGAACAACACTGGAAGATATCCTCAAAGGACTCAAGGAGTTGGTCCAGAACCTTTTGTGAACCAGAATCCCAACCGGTTTAATACCTTTAATCATCAGTCAGGAAGCTGTGGCTATCAAACAGCAACCGGATGGAGAGAAATCTATGTGATTTGTCATGGTCATGGTCACACTGCTGCAACATGTAGGAGGAAGAATGGAAACATAAATAATGGACCTTGGAGAGCACCTGGAATGGTCTTCTATCATTGCAATAAACTGGGTCACATTGCCAGATTCTGCAAAACAAGAAAGAACATATCGGATGACATACCAATCACTCTGAAAGGAAATATTGATATTGAAATTGTTCAACCGGATATGAACAAAACCTGGAAAAAGAAACCAATAGTGTTGCATGAAGAACCAGTTTCTGCACCTAGTGTGGAAATTACGGAACCGGCAAACTAAGCGTCAGAAAAGCTTAGGGGGAGCAAATGGTGAAATACTTCGAACCACCGATTTACACCGATAAAACACCTTAACCGGTATGAGATACCTATTAGTCAGCAAAAGACCAGAAACGGTAAAAGGAAAATTAGGGTTTACGCCCTAATAGTGGAGCATTTATTATGGTAGGTGGAGAACCTGTTTAAAAGGAATTTTCAAATCATTTCTCACTTATCATTTTTCGATTGAAGAATTTTTTCAAGTGCAGAGTGAAGAAAAGTGATTTACACTGCGATTCAAAGAGTTTATCAAATTCCTAAAGAGGAATCTGAAGCAAACATCTGTTGGAGGAGTGTAGAACGCAAAGTGGTATCTCTGCAACTGAAGGAGTGTGAGGTGAAGTTCAAAACTATGAAGCCCTAAATTTTGATCTACGAAGGTATTTTTCATAATTCTTCGTTTATCATGGCTTCTGCATCACATGATAGCTCTAGTGCACCCATTGATTCTATGGACCTCATTCAACGAAAGTCAAAATACAATGCCCTGTCTCAAGTACCTACTGGTGTTATAGTAGAAGAAGGTGTTTCTGATTACATAGACTATAAAATCAAAGACCTAGGGTCTCTTGTGATCCATTCCCAGTCAAGTTTGTTATGCGGAAAGGATAAGAAGATTAAACCAGAATTCAACATTTTGGAAAAGAAGAAACTTCACAATGCAGTTTACTTTCTTGAAGAATTTTTGGATGATCACATTCGCATTATTCTAAGAAGGGTACATGGTTTATAGATGTACCTAGAGCGGATGCATGATATCACACTGAAAGCGATTCATGTTGTCACCAGTTTCTGTAACACAGGGGAAGTGCCAGCCCTAAGGAAGGTCAGCAAGACTGTAATGTCCAAGCTTACCAGTTCAGTGAGCGACTCACGTGGAATGACCATCAACTCAATCAAGGACGATCTGGTCAAGTATGCCTGCATGGTGATAGGTTACCGTACATTCTCTGCTATAGTGGTAAATGTCGCTTACAGGATGATCAAGGAAGATGCATCATTTGATCTATGCACTTGTATGCAAAGACAACTTCTATTGAATCTTAATTCGATCAAATAGGACAATGCACTGAGATTTAAATTCAGACAACTATTGGTTGGGTTGTTCTTTTACTTCCAAGGCTACTTTCCAAGAGTAGGTGACATTTAGTGGTCTGCTGACCAACCGGTGACAAAGCAAATCAAGGAAAGTCTACAAGTGGTTGGAACCGACTATCCAGAAGTGCTGAACAAATACTTTGATGAGTTCAGACGCAAGATGAGCCAAAGGATAAGACTATCCGGTGATATAGTAAAAAAGTATGAGGAAGACATCTGCTTCACCATCAAAGTGGATGAATGCATAATGGAGGCAGTTGAGCCCAGACAAGAAGAAGTGGAGCCTATGGGCTATGAGGTACTAAATGATATGTTGGACGGGTATGCTTCTACCCTAATCGCCTCACCCCTTGACCCTAAGGCAAAGAGAGTCGACACCTATTTGAAAAGGGTTACACCGGTTGTAGAACCCTCAGAAAAGAAAGGAAAGGCAATGCCTTCAGCATTGGCACCGGTTACTGCAACCACTCCCAAAGTGACCAAGCGGTCACCAGCTAAGAAGAAACCAGAAGCTGCACCTGCCAAAGTCTTTGAGAGGAAGGTGAAGACAAAAAGAAATACACCGGACTTCGAAGAAATTGTGTCAAAAGAACTACCTAAGAAGATCAGGCAAACAAGGAAAAAGTTAAAGAATGAACCGGCAACATCTGCACTAGTAAATATTGATATTTCTTCTTACAAACCTTTGACACATTGTCAAAGAACTATAAAGAATATTAGGAGAAAATTGCTGAATAATTTAATTGATTGTTTTTATGACTTCAATGATGATGAAAAGGAAGAAGTTGAACAGGAAATCATCAAGTATTTGTGTGTTAATGACCAGTCGCCTTCAGAAATTAGATCTGAGACACTAGATTCTTTGTATAATTCTTTAGATAATAAACGATGCATTGCCATAGAAAAGGAATAGGAAATGAGGGAGGAAATATTTGCTCAACATTTTCTTGATGTATCAATTTCAAAACTTTTCTAAGTTATGAATAAATACAAAGGCCTCTTCTTCATGAGAAGAAGAAGACTCCTGTTACTGGAAGGAAAGGTTCATGAAGTGATAAAAGATACACATACTCATGCTCAAGAAGCTCTAAAGATGCATCAAGTGGCTAAAGCCAACAAGAAAGCTGAGCAAGATCCGAAAATTGGCAAACCAGATGAGGTGCATAACAGTAAAGGAGAGCCGGTCACAGAACAAATGGACCCCATTGATGTTGATGCCTTAGATGGTGAAAATGTTACTAAGGGTACACCATCAGAAGGAACGGGATAGGAGAAGCAGGCAAAAGAAGAAAATAAGCAATGGGAAGCAGAAAAGAAGAAACAAAAAGATGAAGAGGATAAGAGAAAAGAGGAGGAAAAGAGGAAAGAGAAAGAAGATAAGAGAAAAGAGGAAAAGAAGAAAGAGGAAGAGGATAAGAGAAAAGAAGAGGAAAAGAAGAAAAAGGAAGAGGATAAGAGAAAAGAAAAGGAGAAGAAGAGAAGAGAAGAGGAAAATAAGAAACAAGAGGAAGGGAAGAAGAAGAAGGAAGAGGAAAAGAAAGAAGAGAAGAAGCGGAAAGAGGAAGAGAAGAAACAAGAAGAGGAGAAGAAGAAGGATGAAGAAGAGAAGAAGCAAAAAGATGAAGAGAAGAGACAAGAAGAAGAGGAGTAGAGGAAGGCTCAAGAAGATAAGCAAAAAGCCAAGGACAAGGAAGCAGCGGCAAAGAGCACACAGGTGGAGACCCTAATGGCAATCGGTAGTCGGGCTAAACCGGCTAACATTACTAGTCCCATTGACCTCCAGTCAGAAAATGAATCTGAGTTGCTGCAGAGCATTAAGGTTGCTCAAGAACGTTTGGAACTGATAAGGAGGAAAAAGGAGCAAGATGTGATCCAAGCTGCGGTGGACACTCTTACCGGTTTGATACCCGGTATGAACCTTCCTAGTACCGATTCCTCACTTGCACAATTGAAGCTCCTATGCATAGTTGTAGAAGACTAGGTACAAAGCCTAGAAGAGGTTGCAGAAGCAAATGCCAAGAAGGAACATCAAAAGGCTCTGGACACTGCCTTGGTGACAAAATTAAGAGAGCTCCGGTCTAATCTTTTAAAGGCACAGAAGGACATTAGAGATGTAATGGATGAGGGCAATCTACTACTTAGCAAGATTTTCCAACCTCATTTATTCTGTGATGATGTGTTCACTCAAAAGGACAAATTGCAAACTAATATGTAGTCATTTATTAGCACCTTCAAGATGCCCTATGACTCCTTCTCCACATATGGCCAAACTACTCACCGGTTTCAACTTCAATCTGCAAGACTAGAGACAGAGATAAGAAACCAGACACAAAATTTGTAGGATCTTCAACTAGTCCTACTGCGAAGACTGCAAATTCTCCAGAAATGCTACCTTAATCTTGATGCCCTAACGGTCACTCAAGAGATGAGCATGATAGATGCCATGGAAGAACAGGTCTCCTAGATGCAGACAGAGAAAGAGGTGGCTACCTCCCTACTTGACTCATGGTCCTTATCCATGAAGCAATTTTTGCAGGACTTTAAATCAGTTTTTGACAAGTTTTACTCTTTACTGTCATAAACACTTATTATTTTAATACTAATGAAACAAGGGTTAGTCTGCAATGTTCTTTTGTCATTGTTGGCAAAGGGGGAGAAGTATATAAATTTTGATGCATACTATGTATACTTTCATGTTATTTCTGTTAAGGAGTAGTATACATTGTATTTTCTGCAAAAGGGATAGTGTATATGCTTAGGGTGAGTAATTTTGATTATGGCATATTTTTGTTGTAAAACACTTAGATGTCAAAATTTTCCTAAGTGTTGCCATCAATGCCAAAGGGGGAGATTGTTGGCATTTTTTATGATTGATGTTGTGATTGTCATTGATGGACACACACTTGATTTGAGATCACTTTTTCTATGTATGAGTTAAAGCTCAACCGGTATTCGTTGCAACCGGTATGATGTATTATAGTCTTTAGACTATCGGTGTTTTGTAGAAAGTGTTTACCGATCTAAAGCGGTATGAAGACCCCAAGCGGTTTGAGGATCTCAAGTGGTACGAAGGAACGAAGCGACACAACTCATATTTCCCAGTCTTCATTTTGTTAAACTAGCAACCGGTATTTTACTTAAACCGGTATTTTGTTTGAACCGGTAATACTCTGTGATGAGTTACCAACTGGCATTTTGTGATGAGTTATCATCCACTGATTGTTTGGCAGTGCCGACACTCTGGTGGTGCTTTTTGTTTCGTGTTACCAAATATGTCTAGATGCATTGAGCCTAGGAAATTGTATTGTAATTCTATTGGACCGACATGAAATCAGATTCCTTTATAAGGACATCGTGTCTAGGGTTTTAGGGTGTTGCGAGGGTTTAAGGTGGTTGATGAGTTTGTGTAAGTATGAATATAGAAGAGAAGTTCAGGTCTGTGAAAGAAAGTAGAGTGTGAATGTGTTGAAGACTAAAGTAATGCTGGAGTGCATTAGGAACGAGCTATCAAGGATCTAACCAAGCAATCTATGCTATTTTCTAGATCACTCACTTGTTGATTACTCACATCTTCGACAAGTCTGAAGCCCATAACCGGGTAGGCCCAAAAAGCCTTTTGTAAATCCTCTAACAAGGTGGTTCACATCTATGAATCTAAAATCCTCTAGCAAGGTAGTCTTTAATTAGACTTATCTCCTAACAGAGATTGAGATTCCTAACAGGATTTGTTCTAGTAAAGAACATTGTATGACCTTAACCGGTCTGGTTCTTATTCTGCAGATAGTTACTTGTGAGTTTCATCTCACCGTGGTTTTTCCCATTTGGGTTTCCATGTCAAAATCTCTTGTGTTATGGTGATTGTGCTTCTGTGGGTGAATGCATTATTTTCTATTTGGTTTGCATGTGTGCTAACCGGTTTGTTTGCTAAACTGTTTTACCAGTTTACTGCTAGTCTAGTAAAGTGTTTAAGAACAACAATTTTTGGCATACTAATTCACCCCCCCCTCTTAGTATTCATCACGAATTGCTAATATATTTTTGAATTCAGCTCTTGCAATACACCCTTCTCCCGAAGGCCTTGGATTTCCTTTTAACGCCTCATGAAAATTGATTTTAATCCATCCTACATCTAGTGTCTACCATATCACATTGTCCTTTTACTTCTTATAGGATCAACCCTATTAAGCCCATTAATGGGCCTAAACTTCAAAAAAGGCCATTAAGATTGTAATTTTTTATCTGCCATGCTAAATGGATATTTATTAAAATTATGATTGAAGATGGCTACATTCACTCTTTTTGAGATGGCATTTTTTATGCAGACACACGTGCACTAAAAAGTTTCTTCTTTATCTTGAAAAATTCTCCTATTTTTGTCTTTCCACACTTCCCATATTAATAAGGATGGGGAAATGTACCATATGCTTGAGTATACCAATTTGGTTTTCTCTAAATTTCTACTTTGAAATAACTTTATTAACCTAGCGGGGAGAGGAATTTGCCAATTGAGTTTTTGAAGCAAAAAAATTCCAGCAATTTAAAGCAAATTCATAATTAAGAACAAGATTATCTAAAGTCACATCCGCATCCTAGCATAGAAAATATATATAGATACCATGGAAGCCCAGTTTTCTTAATCACTCTCCAATCAAAATTTTCCCTTTCAATGCTAACCATACAAAGGTGCCTTCTTTGGGCATATAATGTTTGTTCCAACATAATTTAAATGGTCATCCATTTTCATCCATCTCCATTTCTAAAATTTTATAACCTACTTTAACCAAATACTTTCCATTCATATCACCACACCAAATAATTTCATCCTTTCCCCTAGTCAGCATAACCCTCCAACTCTTCAAAAAAAATTTGAACGACTCCTCTTGATATGTGCTTATATCCAATTCCTACACATTCTTTCATCTCCAACCATCTATTTCATTATCCCTACACCTTTCCAAATAGTTACAAACTTTTTTAACCCATCTTCCTTCTACAATATACCTGATTTCTCTGACATTAATTTCATCTCCTAGAGGCTTATGTCCTTCCCATGAATCCCAAAAAAAAATTTGCAAGTTCCTCATTTCCCAATTGCCAAGTAATATGATTTATGATAATAGATCAGCATGCCATCATAAAATTCCATATGGTTGAGCCTTTTGGTAGATTTTGAATTGTGAAAATATGTTCCCTCTATGGGGAGTCAAGGTATTTATTCCTTAAAATTTAAGCCCATTTTTAATCCTAATTGATGTAAATTCTCCATATCAGCTTCATTCCCAAAGTTTTATTCATAATGTTTCATTTCCTCAAGCCATCACCACCTACAAACTTGGGATTACAAATTTTCTCCCATGATAATAAAGGAATCTTGTCTTGCTCTCATTTTCCATTCCAAAAGTACTTCATCATTTTTTAGTTTATTGTTTAAAAAAAATTCTCTAATATTTTTAAACACATCATGGAAAAAATTGGTATCACAGAAACCATTGTTCTAAGCATGAGCAATTTTCCTGTAGCAATCAACCACTTGCTCTTCCATATATTGGTTGATAGGTTTTGTACCTAACTCTATATTATAATGCCCAAAAAGGTAACAATCTAACCAATAGTTTAGATAGCTATGAGGTCCTTCTATACCCACTCTCTACTTCTTTTACAAAGCATAATTACCTTCTTATAATCAACAAGGAATTTCAAAATTATGATTGCTTTTGAATTGAAAGCAAATAAGGCAAAGCTTTTAACTAGAAATATTTTAAAGGTAGAAAGATAAGAAAGATAAGAAAGAGAAAAGATCATCTTTTTATATGGCAAATCACTTAACATATAACTACACTATTGTATCATTTGTTCAATGCTAACTTTTCCATAGCAATATACTCAACTTCATCACTCTTTTAATAGATATAAAGAAGAATCATCCAAGAAGAAATGTATCCAACATAAGAATAATAAACATCCATTAATTAGAGCACAAAATCTTTGATTCAAAGAATTACATCCTGATAATCTTATTCACATCTACCAAAAACTTGTTGAATTCCTTATAAAACAAAGTTCTTTTTAGAGCCTCTTAAAAAAAGCCCATGTCACTATTAATTTTCTAACATATATAGATACTCAATCATAACTATCTCAAAAAATTATGGTTTCTTGAAAAGACCGTTTTTACAAAGAAAACTGAAACATAACATATCCTAGCACATGTGGCCCACTAGAAACCATAATTCAAGATGTTGAAGACTCTTAAGTATACGTTACTTACACCAACTCAAAATTAATGACATCAATTATTAGGGGGAGCTGGATTCCTTCGGATTCCAGTACTAGTTGGAGTTTTGCATTAAGTAATTATGGCTTTTCTTCTTCTTCCGCCAGCACCAAAGTCACCCTCATATACTCGACGAAGCTCATCTTACAATTCCATGCCAAACTTGTTAACCTAGAGAGGATATATTCTTGTGGATATTTTATGAATTCCATGTTAGGTTGAACTACTAGAGAAATACCATCCCCTGAAATTACCATCCCCTAAGAATACCATCTTTGAATTTTCTTTTTGCAGTAGAAGATTCTCTATCTTTGAAATATATCATTAAACAAACACTAAAGTGAATTTCCTCAAGCAATTTTTTTGGCTACGATAATCTCTTCTTGTAGACACTGATTATGATTTTTTGCTCATCTATTTTCTTCCCTTAAAGTATCAATTACCCTTTTATATTCAAAAAAATTAGTTCGTGCCTTCCAAGCTAATGCACTTAATTTGGAAATGATGTCACTCTATTCACTTTAAATCCAATTTAAATCAAGTTTAATCACAATATATTGATCTTGATGGGGTAGCATCATTCTAATTCAAAGCAGGAGAACAATCCATACTAAAAACTTGGCTAAAATGGGAATACAAAGACTAGCAATTCTCTGTCTACTTCGAGCAGGCACTAATACATTTCTTTGGCCAACTTCGGCAAGTAATAATGAGACTAGAAATATTACTATTTCTTATTTAAAAATTAGGTTTCAAACTCATTAAATGTTGTCTCATGGGAAGCAATATCATCTATTTTTAAAAATAGCACTACCACCTTTGCATGGATTTCTTCATCTAATTCATCATAAATGAGTTGTACTTTCTATATTTTCCTAAAAATTATGCCTTGGGATATGTGAATCTTAACAAATTCAAGCAATTGACAATCTTATGAACTAAGAAGTGTGTTTATCAATACACTTAGCTCTTGCTAATGTGTGATCCCTAAAGAGTAGTTGGGTTATCGGTGAACTTAGGAACTTGAGAACCATGTGTGAAGAGGTACCAATGATCTATAATTGTCTGATCAAGTGATCATAAACTTAATTGATAATATTAATGTTAAGTTTAAGTGAACTTAGGTGTTGCAAAGGTCAGGTTTAACAACTTAGGAATAGGTCAACTTTGAGTGCATATTTAATGATGAAACTGCTTGAAGGGTAAAATTACCACTTCAAAGGAAAGAATAAAAAATTAAGGTAACAACAGGCTCTGAAGGGGGAAAAGGACTAACAAGGATGTAGAGAACTCAAAATGTATGGCTATAATGCCTTATTCATTGGGCAACAGAGTCACACCAATACCTCAACCAAGGACATAGAAACTCAAAACAAAACAAAACTAGACACAACAAAACTTGAAAACCTAAACTAAAAATCTAGAAGAGGGATTTCTACCTTAAAACTGCACCTCATTGAGTCATGCATATCTATTGATTAGCTGAGAAAAGTAAATCCCATGGCGAACCAGAAGATGAAAATGGCAAGGTATTCTCAAACTGGGTTGTATCCATGATCCTTGATCTTCTAAAGTGGGAATGTTAACATGCAAGGATTCTCTATTTTGGTTTGCATCCTAAAACAACCACTTTTCATCAAAGAAATTTGAATCTAATGCTAAATTTGATTCCCTTTGTATGTGACTAACCACTTCCTTTTGGATGGGTTGAAGTATTTAAATTTCAATCTTTTGAATTCTTTCTTTTCGGTTTTGATCTCCTTCACAATTATCAATAAAAAAATTCTTTCATTTGAAACTCATTTTCTCCAATCCTAATTCCTTCAGCTGGATTTGTTAGACAACACTTTATTTTAGGAATGTAAATCCTCTCACCCATGTCATTTTCAAATTCATGATTAAGATAAAGAAGATATGAAAATTCTTGACCACAAAGGATTATATTGCTCAAAACCTTAGAATTGTATTCAGCTACCCAACTTCTATCCATGTATGGATTCTTCAAAAACTCCCTCGAATCTTCAAGTTATGCATATCCTTCTTTGCCATCTTCACGCCAATCTTCCAAACAATTTGTCTCACATAAAAGACTATTGTTGTTCATAACTCTAATTTGACCAATAGTATCACTATTTGGAAACTCATTTGTCAATGTGTGACCTAGTTCGCAAGTTCTTCCTTTGAGTTTTTGGAAATCATCTTCGATGTATGATGTTTGATGTTTATCAAAAGAAGGGAACTTAAAAACTTATTTGCTAAGAGAAAAACAATAATAAGAATCGGATAAGCTAGTACTCTACATGTCATCTCTCAATGGATCCTCTATCAAATAGGAACGGAGAGTGAAATAGAAAATACTCTCTAATAGGGGGAAACTCACTTAGAATCTCAGGATCTAAAAAGGTATGATTATTTTTTATTAAAGGAAAAATATGTTTTGAAGGGACCTAAAACCCTTTACAATTTGATTTTGAAAGGATCTAGAACCCTCTACAAGAAAGTTGTCTAAACAAAATTAACGTGAAGGCATAGACAACCTAGGACAAAAGCCTATAAAAAGAACAACATGCAGTCAGCCACACAGCTGCAAAGAGGATAGCTTACAGCCAATCCCGCACAAGAGTCGTCAAGATTTATGATTGTTATAAAAAAATTCTTGACATATTTCTTCTTCATCTCCCTTTCTCTTTGACACTAATGCAACAACTATCTGGTTTGAGTTCTTATGGAAAAGCATGAGGTTTTCTCCATCAGAAGAGATCAAAGATGTTCCCAAGTCTTTAGTAGTATCTCCAAAATAAAACACATCAATAACAATATCATCTATAGGTTGAGGATTCACATCTACATCACTTCTCATCTGGTTTTTAACTTCTACATTAAACAACAGAGGTCGCACTTCATGAGGAGTAGAATTCAAATTGTCACAAAAGTTTCTCAAGAGGCTAATCAGTGTGGTTTTCTCTTTAATCATATTTCCAACTGTTCCATTTGAAAGTGCAAATGATTGTGAATTTGGAATATCACATTCTACCAACATGGGATCAAAATTGACATAGGTAGATTCTATATTGTTTTCATAGACAAGCTCGTCATGTAATTTATCATACATTCTTTCATCTTCACCATTGTTATCAAAGAATTTGAACCGCACATACTGAGGTGACAAAATACCTCTAGCCATTTCCATTCTTTCAATATCTACCTTTTTAGGTACTAGAAAATCATTATCAAAGACAAAAACTTCCTTTTCTGAATTGAAAATGAAGGACTTGTTTGTATTTTTGCATAAATGTGCTCCTTTAATAAGGATCATTTGGTCAAAATCAAAAGTGAAGGTTTCTATTTGAGGAAAAGAGAGATCGGATAATGCATTATCCATACCTTTCTTTGTATTGTCGATAATGTTGTTGACCTAAAAACTCTATCCACCTTTGTCCACTACACTACAAAGAAAATTGTCATCTAAACCTTCGAGGCACTAATTGGGGATCCAAATGAAATCTCATTCTTTGAGTAATGAACCTTTCCTACAAGAGATAGATGATGGTTGGTACAACCCAACCTGCATGTATATTATAGAGGATTCTTCTTCTTCATTTCTAATTTATCCTGAAAAAGACAATGAGAGAATCAATGATTCATCATTATCCTTTTTATTTAAAATAGAGGGGTTACATGCATAGTGAGGGACAATAGGTTCTTTTGTATTCTCCAGTTCCTCAATTAGTCTCTCCACTATAATTTCTAATTGATGAGTTTCCTTTTCTAAATCCTTAAGTAAGTAGTACCTATGGCATACACTTTGTAACAAAAGAATGGATTTATAATCTTCAGAGGGGTGAAGCTTTTTCTTTTTTGCTTCAAAAATGATTTCTTGTAGGGCATCCTAGGAGAAAAGAAGTGTCTTGTCATTTTCAGCCAATATCTCTTTGATAGTTGGCATAGGTTGTATATTTGAAAGTTTCTTATACCTGGATTGGTGTTAAAACATTTTTG
Source organism: Cryptomeria japonica (assembly GCF_030272615.1). Classification (NCBI taxonomy): domain Eukaryota; kingdom Viridiplantae; phylum Streptophyta; class Pinopsida; order Cupressales; family Cupressaceae; genus Cryptomeria; species Cryptomeria japonica. The sequence continues at coordinate 291,412,972 of NC_081412.1, forward strand.
GGGGGTTTTGAATCAAAACAGAGTTGCCAAAAATTGCCCCTATAAGGAGGCATTAAATATTCTGTAACATGCCCATTGTTCTACCCATTCAATTTACTAAGTTTCAATCCATGATTGAATGAAATAAAAAACTTAACATATTTCATAAACAAGATGTATATTTGAAATAATTCCCATTTCAACTTTTTCCATTTTATCATAAATCATATACAATATCATTTTCACAAACTTATGAAAGTATTTACATTTTTCCTTTCTAAATTTCTATTTACTTTAGGAATATTAGAATGCATAGGAAGCTTATTGTGAGCTTAATGAAACATGAGAGAAATAAATGGTCTATATGTCCTTGTTGGAATACATCCTCAAATTTTGGTCACCAACTGCATGAGGAAGAGAATCACTCAAGTGTTTTTTCACCCAACCAATACTTTATAATCTCCCATGCCTCTTCTAATAGAAGTGACCTAACCATTCAACAAAGAGATTAGTTTTGTGACCTCAAAATAATAGCCTTATGAGCATAGTATTGTGTCCTGCATAACTAGAGTGACCATACATTGGCTACAACCTATATGTATGGCATTCCCTATCTAGTATATAAACCTAGATCACAGTAAGCCAATAGTGTAGACAATGGCAACCTACACTACTTTGGCCAAAGAATTCATCACCCAATACTTTAAGTGTGATTCGTCTGTCCACCCACTTCATTTCTCTATTTGGTAAATTAACCATTTATTCTATTCCCATATCATTCCTATAAGGTTAATAATAGAATGACTAACTAGGTTATTCTCATCCATGTATTGATTTAACCCCAAGATTAACCAAACCAATAATTCCTATATATTAAATATACACATCTTTACACAACTTTTAACTTAGCTATTACATACTTGTACGTAAATATAAAGTTTCTATCAACTCAAGAATGCATATTCTACAAGTAACTCAATCTCAATCATTTCTTTAATTGAGCTTCTACAATAGCTTATTTTATATACATACATATCACAATATAAAATAAAATATAGAATCCTCATGCCTAGTTTATAGCTTCCTTGCAAATATTGGTTCCTTCTCACAATCACATTGGCTTCACAACTTATCCACTAACATAGAATCTCAAGAGCTCTTCAAAGATAACAACAAATGTAAGGCTTATTATCAGAGATGATAATGGAAGGCTTATTTCAGCGGTGGCACTCCCCTTGGGATGTTAAACTAGCCATCTATCTAAAGCAACAGCACCCTTCCATGGCTTGAGAATGGCTAAAATCATTAATGCTAGGATGGTTTGGTTAGAGGGTGATTCTAATAACATTATTCAATGTTTAAAAGGTATCCAAAAACCTTCTTGGAATATTGAAAATTTGATTAATAAATTGTTGGATATCCTTAGGACCTTCCAAAAAGTTCTTATAACCCATGTCTATCGTGAAGCTAATGGGCTTGTGAATTATTTTGCTAATGAGGGTGTTTGGGATAATAATGAAAATCTATGGTATATAGGGGATCATGTACCTATTTGTTGGGACTCATTAAAATTGAGTCAAGTTTTGAGGCCCAATTCAAATTTTTGCTTTGCATTTCCAAATGAGTCGGTTTGAATGGCCTAGTTAGAAAGAGGGTAAAGTGGAGCCAGTTGATTTTCAAAGGGTAAGGCTCGGGATTCATGTCCTACACCTTTCATTTGGCCTATGCAGTGATGTGCAACTTTTAGAATTCAGTTTGGATAAGTTTATGAGGTACCCATTTTGAGGGGTGAGCTGAAAGTGCATTTTAGGTGCAAATGCAGATTTTATTGAGTAGCCTACTTTGAGTGGTTGTATCTTTTTCCCTGTTGATCGTCATGAATAAATTAAAAATGGATTAGATTCTATGCATAAATGTGAGTCAGCTTGTAGATTTTCAAGTCTTAACGAATCCATTTGCTCAGTTTACCAAGCTCAAACCATTTGCAGTTTGTGTGGTTTGACTAGTCCCTGTTTCGACAGCTAGTCAGAGCCCTATTTTGCACAAGTGTAAAAGTTGCCTCAATGAGTGTCATGACACAATGTTTGTTCCAGGATAATTTTAGTATAAATGATGAGCTATGTTTCTAGTTTCAGGCTCCTACTAATCCATTTAGTCGGTTTGCAAAAGGGTTCATTGAACTATCATTTTCAGTCTTCTGCATTTTCAGTGTTATATCACTTAATGTAGCAAATTTTCATTAGCGCACCATTTGCATCCTGTCAGTCTTGTGATTGAAATGATAATTCTAAGTTTTAATATGTACTTCAAGGCACCTATGTTTCAAATTTGAGGTCCTACGAAGGTCATTTGATATTTTTGAGAAAGGCATCATGTGTTGCCAGAACATTGACTTCATCAAGTCCGCAGTGTCAACAAAGCCAGTTGGCCATTTTTGCCGATTAATATCGCTTTGCTCAGGACTCATTTTGAGAAACCGTTTGGTAGAGTTCATCCTTGTATTTCAGAGTACACGCCTGTCAGGTGGCGAGGTCCAGAAAGGTGATTTGACTGGCTTCAAAAATACGTCTTCGCGATTAAATGCGAAAATGTGCCGTAATTGCTTGAAAGTTGCAAAACTCAATTTGGTGATCCGAAAACATTGCCGATCATTTCCAGAGGTGTGTTTGAGGTGACTGAAGCATTTCGAAGGCTAGTTGCTTGAAAACAAAAAATTTTTTAGTGAGACCCACTTTGGGGCCCGACTTGGCTCATGCCTTTGCAGTGTTAATTTTAAAGGAAAAGTGTTCTACATGCATGCCAATGCATATCAGTGCTAGCTTGGTTTATTTCATGATCCTTTATGTTTTGGTTGATATGCATGGTATTTTGAAGAGAAATATTTCTTCGCCAATTGGACAGTGAGGGAGGCATTGAAAAACAAATAGCAAATTCAATTGCCAGGCATAAAGCCCAGCCAGCATCCTCCTCCCCTCTGCCATGGGAGTCAACAGTGAAGAAGTTTTTAAAATTTAATACAAATGCAATGGTTGTGTAAAACTTGAGTTATGTGTTTACAATGTACATCAGCAAATGCAAATGGTGCCAGGAGTAACTCCCCTCTATGTGGTTTTTCTTGAATAGCAGAAACTTTTAATGCAGATTTGGCAAGTTAAAATGACAAAGTCCTCCCTACGTGGGTCTCTGAGCAACATAAACTTCAAGCAAAATGCAATTAGAAGGTGTGTTGTCAACATCCTCTCTGTTGTGCAAAAATTTAACAAATGCAAGTGTGGTGTGTTGGCTGGAGGAGAAGCATAAGTTAAAACCAAATGCAATTGGTGAGTGTTTAAACCAAATTCAGCAGCAAATAAATGAAGTTTTAGAGCAAATGAAGGCATCATGGTGTTTTGGAGAAGGTAGCGTGGCATGTCAAAGGGCATTATAAACTTTCAGCCAAAGGCAAAGTGGTAGATGGCATCAGGGTAATTAAACACCAATAGCAAATGGCAATGCCAGCAATGTCCCCTAGTGATTATAATCTTGGAGTTACACAAAAAGAATGAATTTAGAATATAGCTTGCTGTTGTTAGCAAATACAAATTGAAACAGAAGAAAACCTTCAGCATATAAAAAGAAAAGTACAGCAGACAAATGGCTATTAAAAACAGCGTTGGAAGCTTTCAAGCAAATTACAAATTAGCATGTTGAATGCAAATCTCCTCTCCAGCATGGTTAATAAAATAGATAACAATGAAACTATTAGCATTTGAAAATGGCAAATAGAAAAGCAATTAAAGTTTTCAATAAAATTACATTGGCAGCTGTAAATGCCAAAATTTTGAGGCAAATGTAAAGGGGCACATTGAAGATTTCCAAGTAAATGCAGCATGGCATGAAGGGTACCATTAAAATTTCAGGTTTAATGCCAGAGTATCCCCTGTCGTGAGCCATGGGAATGGCTGGGAAAAGCAATGGAAACATTAAAAATATCAAATGCAATTTAGCTGATCCAAAGTCTCCTCCTGCAAGGTTTTAAAAGAATTTATAAAATAGTAAGATGCATGATAATGGTTCAGTGAATGCTATAAAATTGATGGATCCAGATGTAGTTCCTAGATCCAAGAATCCTTTGTCAAATCTGAAAGAGATCAATAGAGAAATTATAATATGTCTTCAAATGATCCAAGAGAGATTTGTCTGGTTGTTAAAAAGGAAAGTAAGGACAAGAAAAAAAGAAGAATCATCATATGTTTTCTATGGAAGATTTTTAGCTGCATCAAATGAGCTTTCAGCTAATGCTAGACTCCATGATTCTGTTTTGATTGAGTTATTCTTAGAGCTTTATGAGCCTAACTCAGTTAATTGGTCTACTACCTTCAGAGAAGAATGTGTTGAATGTATTAAAGAATGGATAGATATGATTGAAAGAATTCAATCTAAAAATATACAAAAGATTAAAAATAATGAAGGAGATAAGCCCCTGAGTGGATGTACCTCCTATGATGCTGAATGTGATTATTCTCAGTATGACGGTTTAGATTTGTATTCAGAGCGAGAAGAAATTTTTGAGAATAGTAATTGTTCAACTAATCATGAGCTCGTTGAGGTTTCAGATTTTAATGATGGAGATCCCCTTGTTGATTTCAATCTGCAAAATGTTGGCAAACAAAGTTGTGAAACTATGTTGCAACATGTAGCAACACATTATGAGCAACGTGATAAAGGATATGATGCAGATGCAAGTTGTTGTGATGATGAAATAAATGTGCATAGAGACATGAGCACTGCAGATCCAATACCTTTATCAGTTGGGGACAATGTTTACAGCTCAGAGGCTAAAGCCAGAGAAGATGAAAATGAAAAGGAAGGTTCACTATGTAGTGAGCAAATTTCAGAACTCTTAGCTGCTGATTTTCAGAGATATGGATTCAAAAATGTGCCCAATCTTTCATACCCATTCAATATATGTTTTGATACTGATGATGTTTTTGAGGGTGTAAAAAATGATACATATGATGTTGATTCTCTTCCTATGTTTGATAGACAAAATGATAATGCATATATGGTTGATAGGAATGGTGATGTAGATTGATATGTGGATATGAACTCTGGCTTGGATATGCATTATGTGGATCTACCTTTTAAAAGACATGACAGATCTAAGGTATTTTTCTCAGATTTGCAAGGAGGAAATGAACCATTGGCAAGTAAAAATCATGTATTTTCATCTGTGCAAAATGTTGATAGTTTTTGTGATCAGCAAGTTGAAGTACAGTCATGTTATGAGGAAGTTTTCCTCTCTAGTTTGCAGGATATTATTGTGAAAGAGTGTTTATTATTTCAGCAAACTAGCAATAAGGATCTATTTAATATTCCCAACTTTCAGAAGGAGTCAGATTAGTTCTCATTTCAACAGAGAAGTAATGATAAAAAATGTGGCACTCTTTGGTCACCTAGTGACCAATCCTCTCAGCATGTGTTTGATTTTCAGAGATGTCATGACTAAAAACATGTTGCTGATTATGTTTTATATGGCTAGCTGCTCAGAAGTGGAAGTGTTTCTAATCAGGTAGATGTGAATGATGATTTCAAATTACCTTTGATTTGTGGAAAAGAGAATCATGTCTTCGACAGAGGTAAAAGTTGATTTCAAATTTGATGGCCCAGGGCCATTTGTATGTTTGTATCTATTGTATAGTTGCTTTGCTTCAATTGTGTGGTTTTCAATAAGGTTCCCTGTTGTTTGGGTAGAATAAGGAAGCCCTTTGCTTTTGAGAAGAGAAGAATGATCTATTTTTGGGTGGTCTGCTTAACCATAGATTCTAGATTCTTGTGTTGATCTTGCAATCAACCATCCCCAATCAGAGCCACTGTTGGGACTCATTAAAATTGAGTCAACTTTTGAATGGCCTAGTTAGAAAGAGGGTAAAGTGGAGCCAGTTGATTTTCAAGGGGTAAGGATCAGGATTCATTTCCTACACCTTTCATTTGGCGTATGAAGTGATGTGCAACTTTTAGAATTCAGTTTGGATAAGTTTATGAGGTACCCATTTTGAGGGGTGGGTTGAAAGTAAATTTTAGGTGCAAATGCAGATTTTATTGAGTAGCCTAATTTGAGTGTTTGTATCTTTTTCCCTGTTGATCGTCATGAAGAAATTCAAAATGTATTGGATTCTATGCATAAATGTCAGTCATCTTGCAAAGTTTCAAGTCTTAATGAATCCATTTGCTCAGTTTACCAAGCTTGAACCATTTGCAGTTTTTGTGGTTTGACTAGTCCCTGTTTCGACAACTAGTCGGAGCCCTGTTTTGCACAAGTGTAAAAGTTGCCTCAGTGAGTGTCATGACACAATATTTCTTCCGGTCTAATGTTAGTATAAATGATGAGCTATGTTTCCAGTTTCAAGCTCCTACTAATCCATTTAGTCAGTTTGCAAAAGGGTTCATTGAACTATCATTTTCAGTCTTCTGCATTTTCAGTGTTATATCAGTTAATGAAGCCATTTTTATGAGTGCACCATTTGCATCCTATCAGTCTTGTGATCAAACTGAGAATTCTAAGTTTTAATATGTACTTCAAGGTACCTATGTTTCAAATTTGAGGGCCTACGGAGGTTGTTTGATATTTTTGAGAGAGGCATCATGTGTTGCCAGAACATTGACTTCATCAAGTCCGCAGTGTCGACAAAGCCAGTTGGCCATTTTCGCTGATTAATATCTCTTCGCTCCAAACTCATTTTGAGAAACCATTTGGTAGAGTTCATCCTTGTATTTTAGAGTACATGCCTGTCAAATGGCGAGGTCCAGAAAGGTGATTTGACCAGCTTGAAAAATACGTCTTCGCGATTAAATGTGAAAATGTGGCGTAATTGCTTGAAAGTTGCCAAACTCAATTTGGTGATCCGAAAACATTGCCGATCATTTCCAGAGGTGTGTTTGAGGTATCTGAAGCATTTTGAAGGCCAGTTGCTTGAAAACAATTTTTTTTTTAGTCGGACCCACTTTGGGGCCCGACTTGGCTCATGCCTTTTCAATGTTAATTTTAAAGGAAAAGTGTTCTACATGCATGCCAATGCATATCAGTGCTAGCTTGGTTTATTTCATGATCCTTTATGTTCTGGTTGATATGCATGGTATTTCGAAGAGAAATATTTCTTCACCAATTGGACAGTGAGGGAGGCATTGAAAACAAATAGCAAATTCAATTGCCAGGCATAAAGCCCAGCCAGCATCCTCCTCCCCTCTGCCATGGGAGTCAACAGTGAAGAAGTTTTTAAAATTTAATACAAATGCAATGGTTGTGTAAAACTTGAGTTATGTGTTTACAATGTACATCAGCAAATGCAAATGGTGCCAAGAGTAACTCCCCTCTATGTGGTTTTTCTTGAACAGCAGAAACTTTTAGTGCAGATTTGGCAAGTTAAAATGCCAAAGTCCTCCCTACGTGGGTCTCTAAGCAACATAAACTTCAAGAAAAATTCAATTAGCAGGTGTGTTATCAACATCCTCTCTGTTGTGCAAAAATTTAACAAATGCAAGTGTGGTGTGCTAGCTGGAGGAGAAGCATAAGTTAAAACCAAATGCAATTGGTGAGTGTTTAAACCAAATTCAGCAGCAAATAAATGAAGTTTTAGAGCAAATGAAGGAATCATGGTGTTTTGGAGAAGGTAGTGTGGCATGTCAAAGGGAATTATAAACTTTCAGCCAAAGGCAAAGTGGTAGATGGCATGAGTGTAATTAAACACCAACAGCAAATGGCAATATCGGCAATGTCCCCTAGTGATTATAATCTTGGAGTTACACAGAAAGATTGAATTTAGAATATAGCTTGTTGTTGTTAGCAAATACAAATTGAAACAGCAGAAAACCTTCAACAGATAAAAAGAAAAGTACAGCAGACAAATGGATATTAAAAACAACGTTGGAAGCTTTCAAGCAAATTACAAATTAGCATGTTTAATGCAAATCTCCTCTCTAGCGTGGTTAATGAAATAGATAATAATGAAACTAATAGCAGTTGAAAATGGCAAATAGCAGAGCAATTAAAGTTTTCAATGAAATTACATTGGCAGCTGTAAATGCCAAAATTTTGAGGCAAATGTAATGGGGCGAAGATTTCCAAATAAATGCAGCATGGCATGAAGGGCACCATTAAAATTTTATGTTTAATTCCAGAGTATCCCCTATCATGAGCCATGGGAATGGCTAGGAAAAGCAATGGAAACATTAAAAATATCAAATGCAATTTAGCTGATCCAAAGTCTCCTCCTGCTGTGCATGGTAATTGAAAACCTCAGCCATTGAAATAATAGCAAAAACGTGGCAAATAGAAGATGTCATGGAGACTAATGAAGCCCTTGTCCATGGTGGATGAGGAAGAGGAGTGATGAAGTCTTAGGAAAAGCTCAAAAATGCAGTTACAGGCAAAGTCTTTTATCCCACATTGACTAGGAAATGGTTCTTTTTGGTGTTTATAAGTAAATCTCCACTAATGTATAATGTCAAAGCCTCAAGGTTTTTGATGGATGGTGCCCGTTGGCCACCCAAGATGGACCCCACGTGCATGGGCATGGATCCCAAGGTGATCGAGAAGATGACAGATGGTGACAAGTGGACCCACATGGGCACACTTCTCGAGGCAACTGGGCAAAATTTTATAGAGAAGGGCCGACTTAACCAGCAAGCAAGTTTGGAGAGGATCGTTGGTCGGCGTGACTTCACGAAGGTGAGATGCCTGAAGGTTAAAGGCTGCGAAATGGTGAAAGCGAGTTGGCGAAAATGCAGCAAGTTAAAGATCGTGCAAGTTCGAGATGATCCGACAGTCCGTGCGATTTCAAAGCTTGAAGATGCACAAAACATATCAAAAGCTAGGTGGCATGTCCAGTCAGAGGTTTAGCAGGTGGATCCCAATGAGGTGGATCTTAGGTGGTGGTGACGTGGCGCACACGTGGCGTACAGGTGGACAGACAAGTGGCAGTGATGTGGCATACACATGACAGTGATGAGGTTTCATCTGAGGTGGTGCCCAGTGGATTCCATCAACCAATCAGGGGTTGCCATGTGGTAGGGTGTTAGGCCAAAAAGAAGCCAAAAATCAAAATTAAAATCAGTTTAAATACATAGTGCAGACTATATTAAAAATTCAAAAATTTAAATGATGTACACACATAAATGATTAATTCGCTCAGCGTCTCATTTTTGCTCAAAATATGAAGTATTATATATTGTCAGAAAGCTCTCAGGATAAGGAATCCGATCAGGTAGTTAATTGTAACCAATTTGGGATATTTTAGGAGTAGTTTCCATGGGAATGAAGAAGATTTTTTGCAGTTAGGGATAGATGAGACACTTGGCAATTTCGGTTGCAGATCTAATCCTTTCTCTCTCCTTCTTATTCCAATTTCTTGTCAATTGTAAGGGTTCCAGAAATTTGGAGAAATGCTCCAAATTTGATGGCTACCATTTCTAAGTTCTCTTCAATATTGTATAGGGCAAGGTTTTTTTTTGAGTAATAGAGTTCTTTCTTGCTATAAATGTTTTGCTGCAGGTTCTTGTTTATGTAAGGCATGCACAAATTCACACAGAATTCGTCTCTGGATGTATTTCTTGTTGTTATAAATTGAAGGCCTTAAGGAGGTTTGAAGTTTGTCAATTTCAAGGAGGTTGTAGTGATTGTTTGCAGGCATTCTTCAAGGAGGAATTTAAATTCTGTAATACATTATAGATAATGGGATATACATTTTTGCAGATCTGATGTTTTTGTGAATGAGCTGAGTAATGCATTTTTGTAAGGCATTAATGCAGGGATATTAATAATGAAGATGGATTTGCAGTACATGCTATCAGTTACAGTTTGATATATGACTTTGTTGCCCTTAGATAAGGCACTAGGCTCACAAGTTTTGGGGATGTTCTCAAAGCAATATATTTAAAAGACAAATCTATTTCCCTTCATGTTTTAGGGGTTAGCATCCTATCCTTCCAAAGCTCTATCTCATCTACTATTTGTACAAGGTCTAGCCCATCTGCACGTATTTCTTAAATTGGTGAGCTTGTGGAATGGTTTATCTGTTTTCTATTGATGATGTCATAAGGTGTGTCAAAGGTCTAAATCTTAAGCATCAAAAGGTATACCCGCCTAGGTTTTGTAGAGCCTAAAGAGTAGAAGGATTTAAAACATCCTTGTTAGTTGGTCCAGTTAATCCTTGGAAATCATAGTTGAGGTTGGCTACGTTTCAATAATTTGGTTGTAGATTACACTGGTTGCTGATTTTGTTGTTCAGCATAAAAAGGGACCAACAAAATGGCGACTCTACTAGGGACTGTGTTGTAATAATTCATGTTGAATCGAATCCCATGAGTCTAGCCAAAATTCATTTGGGGAAGAGTCTTAAAAGTGTACAAATCTGAAAGTAATTTTCAGATTTGGAAGTGTATACCTTGAAAACTTTTGTTGTCAAGAAATTCAAAAAAATTGTGTGACTCTGCTATGTGGTGAGACACAGAAATCTGAAAGTGTTCAGAGTGAAGATCAATGGTTAAGTTTTATTCCTCTTTAAAGAGGTGGTGACTCTGTAAGAACAAACCTGAGATTTGGAGGAGTTCTTCAAATTTTCAGTCAGAAGTAAAGTGAACAGCAGCAACAATTTTTCTCCATGCACTCCTCAAAGTATCTATGAAATTATTTGTTCCTTATTAGGTGAAACAATCACCATAGAAAGGAAAAGAAATTTGCAGTATGGATACTTCATGTTTTTGAAATAAATTTCAGTTAAATGATCAAAGAAGTATGTAGTTCTGAAAGTTAATGACTGCAAGGTGCAAGGTCTTAAAAGAATTTATAAAACAGTAAGATGCATGATAATGGTTCAGTGAATGCTATAAAACTGATGGATCTAGATGTAGTTCCTAGATCCAAGAATCTTTTGTCAAATCTGAAAGAGATCAATAGAGAAATTATAATATGTCTTCAAATGATCCAAGAGAGATTTGTGTAGTTGTTAAAAAGGAAAGTAAGGACAAGAAAAAAAGAAGTATCATCATATGTTTTCTATGGAAGATTTTTAGCTGCATCAAATGAGCTTTCAGCTAATGCTAGACCCCATGAATTTGTTTTGATTGAGTTATTCTTAGAGCTTTATGAGTCTGACTCAGTTAATTGGTCTACTGCCTTCAGAGAAGAATGTGTTGAATGTATTAAAAAATGGATAGATATGATTGAAAGAATTCAATCTGAAAATATACACAAGATTAAAACTAATAAAGGAGATGAGCGCTTGAGTGGATGTACCTCCTATGATGCTAAATGTGATTATTCTCAGTATGACAGTTTAGATTTGTATTCAGAGCGAGAAGAAATTTGTGAGAACAGTAATTGTTCAACTAATCATGAGCCCGTTGAGGTTTCAGATTTTAATGATGTAGATCACCTTGTTGATTTCAATCCGCAAAATGTTGGCAAACAAAGTTGTGAAACTATGTTGCAACATGTAGCAACACATTATGAGCAGCGTGATAAAGGATATGATGCAGATACAAGTTGTTGTGATGATGAAATAAATGTGCATAGAGACATGAGCACTGCAGATCCAATACCTTTATCAATTGGGGACAATGTTTACAGCTCAGAGGCTGAAGCCAGAGAAGATGAAAATGAAAAGGAAGGTTCACTATGTAGTGAGCAAATTTCAGAACTCTTAGCTGCTGATTTTCAGAGATATGGATTCAAAAATGTGTTCAATCTTTCATACCCATTCAATATATGTTTTGATACTGATGATGTTTTTGAGGGTGTAAAAAATGATACATATGATGTTGATTCTCTTCCTATGTTTGATAGACAAAATGATAATGCATATATGGTTGATAAGAATGGTGATGTAGATTCATATGTGGATATGAACTCTGGCTTGGATATGCATTATGTGGATCTACCTTTTAAAAGACATGACAGATCTGAGGTTTTTTTCTCAGATTTGCAAGGAGGAAATGAACCATTGGCAAGTAAAAATCATGTATTTTCATCTGTGCAAAATGTTGATAGTTTTTGTGATCAGCCAGTTGAAGTGTAGTCATGTTATGAGGAAGTTTTCCTCTCTAGTTTGCAGGATATTATTCTGAAAGAGTGTTTATTATTTCAGCAAACTAGCAATAGGGATCTGTCTGATATTTCCAACTTTCAGAGGGAGTCAGATTACTTCTTATTTCAGCAAAGAAGTAATGCTGAAAAATGTGGCACTCTTTGGTCACCTAGTGACCAATCCTCTCAGTATGTGTTTGATTTTTAGAGATATCATGACTATGAACATGTTGCTAATTATGTTTTATATGCCCAGCTGCTCAGAAGTGAAAGTGTTTCTAATCAGTTAGATGTGAATAATGATTTCAACTTACCTTTGATTTGTGGAAAAGAGAATCATGTCTTCGACAGAGGTAAAAGTTGATTTCAGTTTTGATGGCCAAAGGCCATTTGTATGTTTGTATCTATTGTATAGTTGATTTTCTTTAGTTGTGTGGTTTTCAATAAGGTGCCCTGTTGTTTGGGTAGAATAAGGAAGCCCTTTGCTTTTGAGAAGAGAAGAATGATCCGTTTTTGGGTGGTTTGCTTAACCATAGATTCGAGATTCTTGTGTTGATCTTGCAATCAACCACCCCCAGTCAGAACCATTATTGGGACTCATTAAAATTGAGTCAAGTTTTGAGGCCCAATTCAAATTTTTGTTTTGCATTTCCAAATGAGTCAATTTGAATGGCCTAGTTAGAAAGAGGGTAAACTGGAGCCAGTTGATTTTCAAGGGGTAAGGCTCAGGATTCATGTCCTACACCTTTCATTTGGCCTATGCAATGATGTGCAACTTTCAGAATTCAGTTTGGATAAGTTTATGAAGTACCCATTTTGAGGGGTGAGTTGAAAGTGCATTTTAGGTGCAAATGCAGATTTTATTGAGTATCCTACTTTGAGTGTTTGTATCTTTTTCCCTGTTGATCGTCATGAAGAAATTCAAAATGGATTGGATTCTATGCATAAATTTGAGTCATCCTACAAATTTTCAAGTCTTAACAAATCCATTTACTCAATTTACCAAGCTCGAACCATTTGCAGTTTGTGTGGTTTGACTAGTCCCTATTTCGACAGCTAGTCGGAGCCCTGTTTTGCACAAGTGTAAAAGTTGTCTCAGTGAGTGTCATCACACAATGTTTGTTCATGGATAATGTTAGTATAAATTATGAGCTATGTTTCCAGTTTCAGGCTCCTACTAATCCGTTTAGTCAGTTTGCAAATGGGTTCATTGAACTATCATTTTCTGTCTTCCGCACTTTCAGTATTATATCAGTTAATGTAGCCATTTTCATGAGCGCACCATTTGCATCCTATCAGTCTTGTGATTGAACTAAGAATTATAAGTTTTAATATGTACTTCAAGGAACCTATATTTCAAATTTGAGGACCTACGGAGGTCATTTGATATTTTTGAGAAAGGCATCATGTGTTGCTAGAACATTGACTTCATCAGGTCCGTAGTGTCGACAAAGCCAGTTGGCCATTTTCGCTGATTAATATTTCTTCACTCAGGACTCATTTTGAGAGACCGTTTGGTAGAGTTAATCCTTGTATTTTAGAGTACATGCCTATCAGATGGCGAGGTCCAGAAAGGTGATTTGACTAGCTTGAAAAATACGTCTTCACGATTAAAATCGAAAATGTGACATAATTGCTTGAAAGTTGCAAAAACTCAATTTGGTGATCCGAAAACGTTGCCGATCTTTTCCAGAGGTGTGTTTGGGGTGTCTGAACCATTTCAAAGGCCAGTTGCTTGAAAAGAAAATTTTTTTAGTCGAACCCACTGTGGCGCCCGACTTGGCTCATGCCTTTGTAGTGTTAATTTTAAAGGAAAAGTGTTCTACATGCATGCCAATGCGTATCAGTGCTAGCTTGGTTTATTTCATGATCCTTTATGTTTTGGTTGATATGCATGGTATTTAGAAGAGAAATATTTCTTCGCCAATTGGACAATGAGGGAGGCATTGAAAACAAATAGCAAATTCAATTGTCAGGCATAAAGCCCAGCCAACATCCTCCTCCCCTCTGCCATGGGAGTCAACAGTGAAGAAGTTTTTAAAATTTAATACAAATGCAATGGCTGTGTAAAACTTGAGTTATGTGTTTACAATGTACATTAGCGAATGCAAATGGTGCCAGGAGTAACTCCCCTCTATGTGGTTTTTCTTGAATAGTAGAAACTTTTAATGCAGATTTGGCAAGTTAAAATGCCAAAGTCCTCCCTACGTGGGTCTCTGAGCAACATAAACTTCAAGAAAAATGCAATTAGCAGGTGTGTTGTCAACATCCTCTCTATTGTGCAAAAATTTAACAAATGCAAGTGTGGTGTGCTGGCTGAAGGAGAAGCACAAGTTAAAACCAAATGCAATTGGTGAGTGTTTAAACCAAATTCAGCAGCAAATAAATGAAGTTTTAGAGCAAATGAAGGCATCATGGTGTTTTGGAGAAGGTAGTGTGGCATGTCAAAGGGCATTATAAACTTTCAGCCAAAGGCAAAGTGGTAGATGGCATGAGGGTAATTAAACACCAACAGCAAATGGCAATGCCAACAATGTCCCCCTAGTGATTATAATCTTGGAGTTACACAGAAAGAATGAATTTAGAATATAGCTTGCTGTTGTTAGCAAATACAAATTGAAACAACAAAAAAACTTCAGCAGATAAAAAGAAAAGTACAGCAGACAAATGGATATTAAAAATAGCATTGGAAGCTTTCAAGCAAATTACAAATTAGTATGTTTGATACAAATCTCCTCTCCAGCGTGGTTAATGAAATAGATAACAATGAAACTATTAGCAGTTGAAAATGGAAAATAGCAAAGCAATTAAAGTTTTCAATGAAATTACATTGGCAGCTGTAAATGCGAAAATTTTGAGGCAAATGTAAAGGGGCACATTGAAGATTTCCAAGTAAATGCAGCATGGCATGAAGGGCACCATTAAAATTTCAGGTTTAATGCCAGAGTATCCCCTGCCGTGAGCCATGGGAATGGCTGGGAAAAGCAATGGAAACATTAAAAAATATCAAATGCAATTTAGCTGATCCAAAGTCTCCTCCTTCTGTGCGTGGTAATTGAAAACATTTTGAAAACCTCGGCCATTGAAATAATAGCAAAAACGTGGCAAATAGAAGATGTTATGGAGACTAATGAAGCCCTTGTGCATGGTGGATGAGGAAGAGGAGCGATGAAGACTCAGGAAAAGCTCAAAAATGCAGTTACAAGCAAAGTCTTTTATCCTACATTGACTGGGAAATGGTTCTTTTTGGTGTTTATAAGTAAATCTCCACTAATGTATAATGTCAAAGCCTCAAGGCTTTTGATGGATGGTGCCCATTGGGCACCCAAGATGGACCCCACACATGTGGGTGTGGATCCCAAGGTGATTGAGAAGATGACAAATGGTGACAGGTGGACCCCACATGGGCACGCTTCTCGAGGTAGCTGGGCAAAATTTTGCAGAGAAGGGCCAACTTAACCAGCAAGCAGGTTTGGAGAGGATCAACAGTCAGCGTGACTTCGCAAAGGCGAGATGCACATGAAGGTTAAAGGCTGTGAAATGGCGAAAGCGAGTTGGTGAAAATGCAGCAAGTTAAAGATCATGCAAGTCCGAGATGATCTGACAGTCCGCACGATTTTGCCCCTCAAAGATGCACGAAACATACGATTTGTGAAATGGAGAAATCCAGGTCAAGGGTTGCCACATGGCAAGGCATCAGGCCAAAAAGGAGCCAAAAATCAAAATTAAAATCAGTTTAAATATATAGTGCAGACTATATTAAAAATTCAAAAATTTAAATGATGTGCACACATAAATGATTAATTCGCTCAGGGTCTCATTTTTGCTCAAAATATGAAATATTATATATTGCTGAAAAGCTCTCGGGATAAGGAATCTGATCAGGTAGTTAATTTTAACCAATTTGGGATATTTTGGGAGCAATTTCCATGGGAATAGATTTTTTACAGTTAGGGATAAAGGAGACACTTGGCAATTTCGGTTGCAGATCTGATCCTTTCCCTCTCCTTCTTATTCCAATTTCTTATCAATTGTAAGGGTTCCATAAATTTGGAGAAATGCTCCAGATTTGATGGCTTCCATTTCTGAGTTCTCTTCAATATTGTATAGGGCAGGGTTTTTCTTTTGAGTAATAGAGTTCTTTCTTGCTGTAGATGTTTTGCTGCAGGTTCTTGTGTATGTAAGGCATGGACAAATTCACACACAATTCGTCTCTGGATGTATTTCTTGTTTTTATAAATTGAAGGCCTTAAGGAGCTTTGAAGTTTGTCAATTTCAAGGAGGTTGTAGTGATTGTTTGCGGGCATTCTGCAAGGAGGAATTTAAATTTTGTAATACATCATAGATAATGGGATATACATTTTTGCAGATCTGATGGTTTTGTGAATGAGCTGAGTAATGCATTTTTGTAAGAATTAATGTAGGGATATTAATAATGAAGATGGATTTGCAGTACATGCTATCATTTATAGTTTGATATATGACTCTGTTGCCCTTAGATAAGGCACTGGTCTCACAAGTTTTGGGGATGTTCTCAGAGCAATATATTTTAATAGACAAATCTATTTCCCTTCATGTTTTAGGGGTTAGTGTCCTATCCTTTCAAAGCTCTATCTCATCTAGTATTTGTACAAGGTCTAGCCCATCTACACATATTACTTAAATTGGTGAGCTTGTGGAATGGTTTATCTGCTTTCTATTGATGCTGTCATAAGGTGTGTCAAAGGTCTAAATCTTAAGCATCAAAAGGTATACCCGCCTAGGTTTTGTAGAGCCTAAAGAGTAGAAGGATTTAAAACATCCTTGTTAGTTGGTCTAGTTAATCCTTAGAAATCATAGTTGAGGTTGGCTACCTTTCAATAATTTGGTTGTAGATTACACTGGTTGTTGATTTTGTTGTTTGGCATAAAAAGGGACCAACACTATTGATGTTGAAGCCCTATTAAGATGTGATTTATCTCAGGCTCAGAGAACCATCCCTTCTAGTAAATGATGATGCCATTCCCCGATAGGGTGATCATTTTTATTATTTTGAGGAAAGTTATGAATTTACAGAGATCATTAATACCCAACTTCCATAGCGCTCTACATGCTTTCTCGGTGCTCACTAATATCTTTTGGTCTTTATCCATTCTACACATTTTTCTCTCCACTATTCTTGCAACTATGGGTGGATAAAGGGGAAGGGTTGAACCTCTGGACTATGAGGAATTCAGAAAATATGTCATTGTTTGGAGTATTTTAAAACAAGGGGGTCTCACCCCTTTCATTGAGAAGCTTCATGGGTTTGATGTCAATGTCACTAGGAAATTTGCCAAGGGTGTGAAGGATGGGTAGATTCGGATGTTTGCAAGGACTTTGAGATAGATGAAAAACTTGTGACAGAGGTTATTGATTTGTCCATGGAAGAGGCCAAGTTTTATGGGGATAGGTGGCTATCAAATGCAACGGTCAAGAAATTTCCCAAAGACAACAAAGAAAGGAAGAAATTGGCCAAATTATCCAAAAGCATCTATGATACAAGTAATATAAAACCTATTTGGTGATCTATGTTTATGGTTATCATGAAATATATTACCCTAGATGGTAGGTACACTAGGGATTTTGGGCATCATTTTGTTTTGTTGAATCATTTTTGGCATAAAGTACAGATTTCCCTTTCTTTTTATGCAATCTTCTATTAATGTCATCATTAAAGAGCATAGGAAAAACAAGAAAAATTTGGTCCTTCATTAGGCTTGCTATTGTTAATTTTTGAATATTTAAAATTGCAACCCTCTCCTTCTAGAACCCATGATTCCTCATATGATACTGAGATGAATGAGTCTGGGAGTCACTCTTCTAATGAAGAGGAGTGGGACTCAGATTTGGAAGAGTCTAACTCTGAGCAGAAGGAGAAAAAGAAATTAGGCCAAAGCTCTAAGAGGAGAATAAATTCCCCTATTTTCACAACTAATTCTAAATCTAGACCATCCTATCATTCCATGCCTGATAAATCGGTGCATGTTTCTAATAAGAATGAGATAACTTCCTCTTCTAAGGACCTCAATATGGATTCCCCTTATATTAACTTGGACAGAGAAAATCCGGATGATATTCTTGCCATAGCCCATGACTCCATGGTCGACTATTTCAGATTGCAAAAATGGATGTTTAATGAAATCAGAGAGATCAATGTTAAAGGTTTGTGATATTAGTAGTAAACATGATAACTATTGTGCTAAAGAGTGGAGTTTGGAGCAAAGGACATCTATTGTTGAGTCCATGCAAAAGACCATTATCACTACAAATGATCTCAAGAAGTATTGTGGCAATAGGATTATTAAGCTAGAAGAGAAACTTAAGAAGGAATAAGATGACAAACTAAAACAACTAGAAAATAAGCTCCATAAAGTCAATGACAACCTCATAACCCTTGTGACCTACAGCCATAAAGTGGTTGAGATCTCGATGGAAAGCATCAATACTATGGTTGGGAAAATAGAAGGCCTTCACTGGGAAGGGATGGTGGTTGATTTGGATTCACTTGAGAAGATGCAAGATGAGAACATTGGTCCTTCCAAAAGGAATAGAGACAATTTGAAAAATAAATCCATCAACCAAGATATTTAGGATCTGAAAAGGATTTCTCTCAACATGACTCAATTGGAGGCATAGGTTGCGGAGGGTCTTGAGAATTTGAACTAGGTTGCCTTTTGTTTGTTGTTTGGTTTCTAGTTTTTAGTTTTTTGTTGTATTTTGGCTGCTAACTTTGATATGCATATCTTTATAAGCAACATTTTGTAAAAAGGGTTTTGGGTCCCTTCAAAACTTGTTTGTTCCTTAATCAAAAACAACAAACCTACTTTCTCACAATACTTGAACTATCCTCTTCTCTCACTAACGAAGAATAATGAAAATAGTGAATAATAAGCAAAATAAAAAGAGATTATGAAGACGAAAAAGATGAGATGAGATATGCTCCAAGAGAGCTCCTTTACACAAGCTTGAAAGACTTATGCTATAATTAAGTTCTCGGAATTGCCACCACTCTCTCTCTCTCTCTCTCATTTAGACCACTCTCTCTCTCTCATTTACACCACTAAGACTATGTGGCTACTCTCTAACTATAAGGTTGAGACATAATAGCCCAACAAAATACTACTACAAATCATCCTTAATATTATACTTAGTCATTTATGATTAGTTATCATTAATCATTTACCTAAACAAATAGGATTCTAACTCTAAATACTACTATGAATAAAAGTATTTTTCTTAATAACTAGGTTGATAGCTAGTTGACTAGTTCACATTGTCATTCACTTATTATAGGCACTACTAGCACATTGCTTGCTTTCCATTTGAATGGGTCTAGCAACCTCCCTATCTCTATGCTCATCCCTTATTAAAGGGAGTCAAAACTTACACTTGGCATATCCAATACTTATGTGCTTCCCCATGGTCAATGCTTCCCCTGAGAATAGGGTGTGCCACCTTTATGGTGGTTGCCTCCTTACACATGTCATCCACCTCCATACTCACCCCTATGTGGGGTTTGACAAATTCGCATATGGTGTATGTGGAATTAATAAAATGCGGCTTGATTCAAATATACATATATATAGTATGCACACACACACATATATATGTGTATGTGTATGTGTATGTGTATGTGTATGTGTATGTGTATGTGTATGTGTATGTGTATATGTATATGTATATGTATACGTATGTGTATGTATATGTATATGTATATATATGTATATATATGTATACATATATCTATATATATGTATATGTATACATATATATACATATACATATATATAATACACATATGTATATATACACACGTATATACATATACATATATATACATATGTGTGTGTGTATATATAGATATAGAGATATATGTATGTATGTATGTATGTATATGTGTATATACATACATATGTATATATATATGTATATGTATATACATACATATATACATATATATGGGTGAACCCACAATAGTGGGTTACACTTTTTCAGACGAAAAAAATTGACTATTTTGTCTAAAACTCAATTTTAGCCATGTTCTATCGAAACCCTCTTTCGATCAAATGTAAAAAACACATTCGATCGATACCCACTTCCGATCAAACCCAAAAAAGCATAAAATGCAAAATTTGCATTAGGGGGTTCGATCAAACCCTAGGGGGTTCGATTGAACCCCCTTCAATAGAACATATGTTCTATTGAACCTGCTTGGTTTTGGACTCCCCTCAAGCCTCTCATGGTTTCTGCAGATATTTGTGCTTTGAAGCTCAAATTGGGGGCTCAAATAGATGAATTTTGACAAACCCAAATATGATAGTAGTACTCAAAGCAAGCTTTATAATGACTAAATTTTTAATATATAAAGAGTTTATTATGATTTTTTTTTTTAGATTAACTAAAAATAGGTTTCATTACCAAACATCAACTTCCAAGTTCAATGGTTATGGAAAAATAGTAAACAAGTGAAAAATAATTCTGAAAAATATTTGTGCACTAGGTATTGAAGTCCTCTTTCCAACAACAAAAATTGAATTTGGATACATATGCAACAAGTTATGATCAACCAAATGAACATATGTCAAAATTTAAGTTAACTCAACTTCAAAACTTTATAAAATATGAAATATTGAAGATAATGTTATGAAACCAATTGGAAACATTAGATATGGATGTCACAAAACTAAATTCAAAAGAATCACATTCATGTCTATTAAAAAAAAAAAGTTATGCCATACCAAATGAGTATCACTCTTTAAAAATGTTGTTTTTTGTTAAAAACTAGTTTTCGGTTAAAAACTAGTTTTCGAGGGATATAAAAAAAATGAAAATAAATAGATTCAAAAAAATATATTTAGAATCTACAGACAAAATTTCACAAATCACTAGTTCACATCATCTACAAATTCCTTATGGTTTAGCAGTAATAAGTGTCTGAAACTGAGGTTTATTCTGAAAATGAAAATTGAAGTGTCAAAGTTGGAAAAAAAGTGTAACCCACTATTGTGGGCTCACCCATATATGTATATATGTACTTACATATATACATACATATATATACATACATATGTGTGTGTATATATATATACATACATATGTATATGCATATGAATGTATGTATATATATATATACATGTATATATGTATATATGTATATATATATGTATGTATGTATATATACATATGTATATATATATATATATATGTATGTATGTATGTATGTATGTATGTATATGTATACATACATACATACATACATATATATATATATATACAGATACATATACATATACATATACATATACATCTATGTACATGTATATATATATACATACATATATACATACATATATATGCATATATATGTATATATGTATATATGTATATGTGTGTGTGTGTGCACCTAAAAATGCTTATATACATACATATGTATATGCATATGATTGTATGTATATATATGTATATATGTGTGTGTATATATGTATATATATACATACATACATATATATATACATATATATACACATACATATACATATATATACATATATACATATACATATATGTACATATATGTACATATACGTCTATCTATATATATATACTGTTAGACAGTTTAGATAATTGGAAGACAATTAAGAGGGGGGGTGAATCAATTGTCACAGATTACCGGAAGCATTAGCAATTTTACTTTAGTACCACAACCCAAAACAATAATACCAGAATAGAAATTAATCAATTAAGCATAAACAATAATCACATAATAAAAGCCATCCACACAACACCAAGATTTGTACGTGGAAAACCCGGTAAAAGGACAAACCATGGTGGGAAGCCTACCCATAGTCAGATAATACTTTTAAAGTAAGTTTGTGAATTACAATGAAGGGGGCCTGCACTGGCTGCACTTGTAGGAAGGCCAACAGCCTAGAGCATACTGCTCATCACAAAAGGAGCCTCACTGACTACATATAAATCCATACTACAATCTGGAGAAGTGTTGAACTGCAAAAGATAGCATCTCCTATGCTTGAGTACAGTTATGATTAAGCTCAATACCGGAGGACTAAATCCTCTTACATAAACCCAATTCGATCTCCAATGATCAACCAACTCCTTTGCTTGAATGATATTACATTATTTGCACATTGTATTCCTCGACCATGACCTCTTACATTAACCATGATGGTCTACAATGAGATCTTACATCTATATATACAAACCCTCAACCATAAACAATCATGTCAGCCACCAGATAATACACTGATTACATAATTACAAACCATGTCGGCCTTAGACCAAACAAGTAATATCAACACATAAGACATCTTGAAAATACATCAATAGGTCCTATCTAAATGTTACAATAAAATCGATCCATAACCTAGATCAACCTGGACCAAGTATAGGTCCACACACTTCAGCAGTGATCTCCAAACGTCAAGTCTCGAACATGATCACCAATAGCATCCTGAAACTCCATAAGAAGTTGTACCAACACCACTTATGCAATTCATCAAAGATCTCCACTAAAATCTCTTCCAGTGAAACCCTTGCCGGAACCAGAAACCAATCTTCTAAGCAAGCAGGATAGAATCCAGTCACTAGACCAAAACCAACTGATCAAATATGAGTATTAGTATCATGAACAAGCCAATTTCATCACCAGATTATACCGGAGCCTGTTGGATCATGTCAGATCCAAGTTAACCAGAAACCACTCATCCTTCCGGGATGGGAAGGGTGTCGGTAAAGCATCCAAACAACTAGTGTTGACATCAATGGCAAAACATCAATGCAACACATAATGAATTCCACCAGATGGCCAACATATACATACATATATATACATATATATGTATATATGTGTGTGTGTGCACCTAAAAATGTTTATGATCAATTAAATAAATATTAATTATTTATTCTTCTATTAAATAAATAAATTGAAAAATTTATTTATTTAATTCATTGGTCCTCTTCTTCTATGTCAACCAACTTATTAATTAAATATTAATTATTTAATTAGTTATTTCCATAATCTTTCTAAATTCCTCTTTGATTAAATATTTTTTAATTATTTAATTACATCTTTTCCACATCATATATTTCTCCACATCATCTCATTTTCCAACTCATTACTATGTGACTAAATAAATTAATTTTTCCTAATATTTAAATTAGCCACATTTAATCTTCAACTTCTATTCCTAGTCAAGAGGAGGAAGACACTTAATTGTCATCCTACTCCCTATATTCTCTCCACTACTCCTACATCTTTGGAGGAGGTTTTGTCCACCTCACCCTAGTCAACATCCACTTGTCCTACATTTCCTAGATCATCTCCAACCATCCTACATTCTTAGGGTTTCCAACTGTGGTCAAGGTGAGCATGTTGTCACTTGGACTCTTCTTCCACCTTTTCCTCCATCCTACATGTGTAGGAGGAACATCTTCCTTCTTTCTCTCTCACATTCTAACCAATCATTCATAGTCATTTATCTATCAAAATTTACTCTCAACCATTGATCTTTTCCATGTAATATTTTGCTCATACAAAGTCTATAAAAATGTATTTCTCCAGCAATTTGAAACTAGTCATTATCTTGAAATCAAGTTATCTTAGAGAAAATCTCGGAGCATTTAGAAATTACAGTGTGTCTTTGGCTTAGCATAGGTTCTGCATAAATCATATAGCTTGTATTTAGCATTCAAATACCACTGTATGTTCATATATTATCAACTTGAAAACCAAAATCAGTGCAATTTGAGAGCAACCACATCAACAACAATTGGAGATTTACCTATTTTAGTTTACTTACTTTATTTGTTTCATTAGTAATATTGGATGTTTAGTAGGATTTTAGAGTTTATGGTATCTTAAACATAGTCCTACAAATTTTCATTCATTTTTCTAGGTTATACATTTTGGCGCCCACCGTGGGGCTCTTGCCTCACTTTTCATTAATTTTTCTTTATGGAAGTTTTGTGTAGGTCACGCTTTTGGTGTCAAATTTAATGCATGTAGTTTGCAATATAGCATGTTCATTTCATAGAGTAGCACCTTTGTTTATTAGTATAATGCTTTTGTTTCACAGTTTACTGCCTTTATTTTGCAAAGTAGCGTTTTTGTCTAAAAGTGTAGCACATTTGTCTAATATTGTAGCACTTTTGTTTAATAGAGTAACACATTTACTATGCAGTTTAGCACTTTTGTTTTAGAGTTTAATGTCTTTATTTAGCATAGTAGCACCTTTGTTTCATAGAGTATTGCCTTTGTGTAATAGTGTAGCACATTCGTAGAATAGAGTAGCGGATTTGTAGATTGCTTTAGCACATTTACCCCGGATCATATTTTTATCATCTAACAGTTTGTAGGCACTCTCGCCCATCGAAGACAGAAAAATGAAACTACTAACTAGTGATTTTGCAAGAGTTTTTACTTGCATTTAGGAATATAGATTAATTAGGCGATAGTAATTTAATCATATTTTGTTTCACCTAGTCTAATTAGGCAGTTAATTTACAACATTTGAAAAAAAAAAAATTTGCATCTCTATTTTCTTAAAGTAGCTAAACATAGATTAATTTAGGAAGTCAATAAAACATTGTTTTCTTTGTCTGGACAAAGTGATAGGTGACTATTCTCTCCCCTTAACAAGGTTATTAGAAAACCAAACTCACATTTTAGAGGGCCTACCTCTTAAGTAGCCCATAAAGCCAAGTGAGAGGGAATGACCCAAGTGGCAACAGGCTAAATCCAAGTCCTTCCAAGCCACTATAATCAAATGCACTTGTGAGGAAACTCATAAGTGATGGGTATCGATGTGTCATACTGATGTCTATCTCCTCAAGTACCCATAGTGGTGCATTAAACCCGTAAGGGCTAGGAGGCCTCTTTTTATAAAGAGTGAAAAAACTCATGTATAGCTACTCGAATGGATGCACTTACTAGACACTCTTGTTATTAGAAGCCAAAAAATTTCTATCTATTGGAATAGGAGGTCGAACCTCTGAAGCGGCCCATACTTTCGTGGTTTATAGTAGAGAGATAAATTTCATTTTTGGAATCTGAAACTTGGTATATCAAAGAAGTGAGTGCACTATAAGGGGGTGCTAGTGCTACCTAGTCCCTAGGATGTCCACTATAAATAGGTGCGGCTGGATTAATTTGTGTGTGGGATTCAATAGATATTGTCCTAGCCAGCCACTAGGATTGTGCTTGTCTTTTATTTTTATTTTTGAAACAAACATTATGTCTATTGTGTCTACTGTGTTTTCTCATCAAGACAAAGAAAAATCATCCCTAATCAGTATTAGACAAACAGAAGAAAATTTTCAACATAGTGAAACTGAAAATTTAAGAAAAACTCAAATTAGTGCATTCATCACCCAAATTAGCACATTTAAAACTCAGGACAACACATTTGACATACAAAATAGCACATTGTTCAATAAAATAGTGATTTTAACCAAAGGAATAGTGCTTATATTTATAGAGTTGCGCATTTGATAACCACTTTTGAACATTAATTTAACGCATATACCTTAAATACTAGCGCTTTTGTGCCATAGAGAAGCGCTTTCATATCACAAAGTAGTACCTTTATCAGTAGTTATAGTGCATTTGTCAAAACTTTTAGCAGATAAACTCCATCACATTTGTGACAATGAGCATTTCCAGGAGTCTGAAGAAAAATTTGAAAACTGATTTAGATGCCCTTTTTTGAGAAGATTTCACTTTGATCAACACATACTCAGTTTTCTTGTCAAAACAAGGATAATTTTTGAACATTTTACACATAAGACCAATTTACATACAAAAATCAGGATATACTTTGGTGTCTTTAAGATCTACATTATCCATTGGTTGGTTTAGTTCTATCATAAGGAATTTATCATCCTTTCAATAAAATAACTATAATCAAAATCTTGGCAAAGTGATCTATCATCTCCTAATATTGACATACTTTGATATCACTATTCCTTAATAGTCCAGGCTTACCAATTTTGACAAATTTGATCAAAATTACACTTTACAAAACTCGATAGAAAACCTTGTTCTAAACAAACGGCAATTATAGATATCCCAACGTATAATGTAGTTTGGAAGGAAACTCATATGGTTGAGACAAGAAGTCAAAGAGAAAATAGGGCAACAATGTCATTCTTTACTAAAGGGAATAATAAGGATTGTTCAACAAATTTCTTTGGACAAAGCTCAAACCCATTGTTTGACAACGATAGTGATAGTGATAGTGATTTGGATGAGAAAAATGTTCTTGATGCATCACAAGATCCTAAGTTTCATAAACTCCTAGAAAAGGTTATGGAGAAAGATAAGGAGAAATATTTCCTTCACCTTGCATAACAAGGTGTAAAACTCCCATCCTACTTTGATTTATCCAAGCTAAAGGCAACAAGTGGAAATGATAACAATGATACTACCAATACCAACATGAATGATGGAACCAATCAAGTTGATAACCATAAAATCAAAAAGGATAAAAGTTCTCTTGTGAATATTTTGAGTACCCTTATTCAACAAATACAATAGTTACAAGCCCAACTTTCTAAAATGCAATCAAGATCATCTACCAAAAAATATTAACTTGAGGATATATCTCCTTACAAATTTGACAAAAGATTGGTAATGCTTCCATTTCCCCTAAATTTTGAAATTCCAAAGTTTGATAAATATAAGAGGAAAGGTGATCCACATGATTATATCAAAGAATTTTGTGCAACATGTATGGAAGTTTCTCATAATGATACTTATCTAATGTGATTATTCCCGAAAAAGTTTAGGTGGACAAGCTATAGAGTGGTTTTAGAATTTACTATCAAGGATTAAATAATTTGATGAACTTGTTGATAAGTTTCTTACACACTTCTCTTACAACATTGAACATGAGATTTCTATGCTAGACCTTTTTAATAGAAAACAATTAAATGGTGAGTCCTTCACTAGTTTTCTACAAATATGGATGCAACTTGTCAATAAATGTCCTTATGATTTACCTAAGGATCAAAATATTGAAATATTCATCCATAATTTGAATGCAGAATTGAGCTATTGATTGCAACTTCAATGTCCTCCTTTTGTAAAAATGATAGATAATGGCCTGACCATTGATAAATCACTAATAGAGAAGGGAGTGCTTAAAATTTACAAAGATAACATTGGTCCAAGTAATAAAAATGATAAATTGAGATTTTGGACCAAGAACAAAAACATTGTCAATGATGGTGTTGTAGATGCACAAACTCTAAAAGAAAAACAACCCATCTTAAATCTACCAGGACCTCAAAACAACATAGGTAATCAAAATAATAACAATGCATCCAAGCCCAAAACTTCTTATCCTCCTAGAAGGAAATTCACTCCATTAGGTGAACCATTAGAAATTACTTTGAGGAAGCTTATCTCGAATAATATCATCACATTACCCAAGGCAAGAGACTATGAACCAAAGGTTCAACCTACATGGTGGAATGACCAAGACTATTGTGAATTTCATAGAAGTAAAGGGCACAAAACAAATGGTTTTCAAAGGTTGAAACATACTATACAAGATTTGATTAACAAAGGGGACATACTAGTGGATGGTCATAAATCAAATTAAGAACATGTGGTATTTAAGGATCCTCTTCTGAATTATGAGAAGGGAAATCCCTCCAAATCAGGTAAAGAGAAGGTAAATTATACAAATGAGACCTATGACTATATTATCAATCACATGTCTGAAATTGGTTCCCATGTAAATTTGATTACCATAAGCAGTAAACCTGATTGCAATATGACAACACGTCGTGGAAAAGTCACCCTTCAAGGAGTGTCGCCTAAGCCATCATCTATGACTAATCAATACAATGTCCTTGATCAGCTTAAGAAAACACCTACTCACATTTCCATTCTATAGCTTTTATGTTTGTCACCTAATCATAAGGAAATTTTGGAGAAATCTCTACAAGAGACCAATGTATCCCTAGATCTTTGATCCCACATAGTTTTAGGCCATAGTGGGACACCTAACTACTCCTCATTTCCTATCTTTCATCGAGCATGATGACCTAGCTATAACTCAACCCCATAACATGCCTCTTCATA
Organism: Cryptomeria japonica; assembly: GCF_030272615.1. Classification (NCBI taxonomy): domain Eukaryota; kingdom Viridiplantae; phylum Streptophyta; class Pinopsida; order Cupressales; family Cupressaceae; genus Cryptomeria; species Cryptomeria japonica. The sequence continues at coordinate 291,441,141 of NC_081412.1, forward strand.
TAGAATTTCTTGTACATAAACATAGAATAAAACATGTCCTAATAGATGGAGGGGCTAGTTTGAATATATGCTCTTTTAAATTAGTCCTTGCATTGGGGTTTTTCAAGAACGTTGTGGATCCAAAGAAAAAGATAACTATTAAAGCCTATGATGAAGAAGAGAGAGCATCAAAAAGATCTGTTGTCTTTCATATTAGAGTGGGACCAGTGGAGAAATATGTGGTTTTCTAAGTGCTTGACCTTGATCTATCTTATAACATACTCCTTGGAAGACCCTGGATACATGCAATGCAAGCAGTCTCATCGACGTACCATCAGTGCTTGAAATTTCCTTACAATGGCCAAGAGATAACAATTCAAGGAGATCCCAATCCTTTCCAATATTGCAATACCATCAAGCCAAAGCACAAAGTAATTGGCCTTAATAATCACCAAGCTTCAGCTCCTATCTCATAATTTGACCCAACTTGAGTACCATGAACCTCTAAAGTAGTTGAACCAAAACTTAAAATCAAAGACCAAGGTGTGGGAGAGCATTTTATTCAACAAACCTTTTGTATTTCACAACTCCCCCCTTCACCTAAATCTTATGGAAAACCAATGTTGGGTGAACATAAATCTTTATATACTAGGAGAAAACTGAGAGATACTTTTATCAGATAAGGGACTTTATCTGATGAAAAAGATATTAAGGAATGGCTATACAAAGAGGACGAAGACAAAGCAGACACATTAGAATCAAATATACAATTACCTACTAAACACTATGGGAAAGGGCTCACTATAATGTAAAAGATGGGATATAATGGCCATGGTACCAATGGACTAAGAAAATAAGTAATTGTGGAAGCTATAAAACCTAATTCACAAGCTCCTAAAAAAACAAAAGGACTGGGATATAGAGAAGATGTGGAGGAAGCTACCCGTAATTTGCATCATAAAATTCAGGAATTGCAAGAAAACAGTGAGACTGATTCCCATGAATGGGAAGGACTTTTAGATGTATCTTTTGAAGATAAGAAAATAGACATGATTCACTCCTATAATAGACTGGATGATGAGGGACCTAGTTCAAGGTCTAGATCAATAGAGCAAAACCCACAGAATGTTGAGAGTGACTCTCATGAGGAGGGTTGGATATTAGAAGAATCAAACAACCTTGAGGTGGTTATTGATCTTGACCTTGAAGATATTATCATTGACCTTCAAAAAAATTGTCCTAATCATCATGTCCTTTAATACCAATGAGCCCGATGACCTTCCGCTTGCACATCCTGAACTTATCGATTGGGGGCAAGAAACCCCACTTAAGCTTAAAAACTTTCCTAATGACCATGTCATAATAGATTATCTAAATCCCATTGCTCTTTTATATTCAGGAGTTAATGACATGCACTTAACTGATGAACTCAACACTGCAACCAGTTCTCGAGAAAATCCCAAGCCTTCTAGTCATAAAAATGCAAAAATGAATAATAGATCTAATGGTGAAAACCATAATACGATAGTATTAGATCTAGAAAAAGTAAATAGAAAAGACATATCTGATGGTGAAAACCTCCTTGAGGTTCCAAAGGATGGGTGAACTCACAATAGTGGTTCCCACTTTTTTGCCACTTTTGACACTGAGATGAACAATTTTAAAATAATCTTCAACTTCCGACAACTATAACTTTTAAACTATTAAGAATTTGAAGATGATTTAAATTAGTGATTTGTAGAATTTTGTCTCTAGATTCTGTATTTATTTTTTTCAAATTTTTTTGAAGGATTTTTTTTTAATTTTTCCATCTCCCTCGAAAAGTAGTTTTTTACAACAAACTACATTTTTTAAGAGTGATGTGCCTCCCAAAAGGCATAACTTTTTTTCTAAAAATGATAAAAACTCAATTCTTTCGAATTTTCGTTTGTAACATCAATATCCAAGGCTTGCAGTTGGTTTGATAGTGATATGTTCAATATTTTTCATTTTATTAAGTTTTGAAGTCCGACTAGTCATAATTCAGACATAGGTTTACGTTTGAGCACATAACTTATTCTATATATATCAAAATTCAATTTTTTTTTTTTTGTTAGAAAGAAGACATCAATACCCAGGGCTTAGATATTTTTCAGAATTTTTTTGAATTAGTTTCCTATTTTTCCCAATGTATTGAACAAAGAAGTTCATGTTCGGTGAAAAACCTATTTTTGGTAAAATTAAAAAAACAAGTTCATAATAAACTCAATATGTAATAAAATTATATTCATTGGAAAGCTTGCTTTGAGGACTATAATACTATATTTGGGTTGTCAAGATCATTCCATTTGAACCTTCAACCAGAGGTTTCAAGGCCAAAAATCTGTAAAAAAATGTAGAAATCTTTAGAGAAGTGTTAAAAAAGGGGTTCGAACGAAGGGGGGTTCGAGTGAACCTCCCATTTTTAGTGGGGTTCAAATGAAAGGGGGTTCAATCGAACCCCCGCACTATAACTAAAAAATGACATAAACAGGCATTAAAGGTGCTTCGCTCGAAAGGTGGGGTTCGAGCGAAGTGGGTCTTTGCTCAAAAGATGGGGTTCGAGCGAAGTGGGGTCTTCGCTCGAACCCCAAAGGGTATTCCGTTCGAACACCCCCACTTCGCTCGAACCCCCCATAAACAAAATTTTCCACTTTCGTCAATTTCCTTCATTGGCAAAAGTGGGAACCAACTTTGTGAGTTCACCCAGATGGGAGACTTGACATTCTTCCCTATCCTGAATATAAAGAAATATCTTTAGTCGTCGTAGAACCAACAATGCCTATCAACATTAGAACTTTCATCTAACACTATCTTTATCAGTAGAGGAGAAAGAAAATTTTATCAAATTTTTTAAAGAGAAACAAATCAATTTGGCTTGGTCATATGTGGATATGCCCGGCTTGGATCCAAATTTAACTATGCATCATTTATCAATAGCTCTAGGGGTCAAGCTTGTGAAACAAAAATTGAGAAAAATGCATCTGTATATAGCATTGTTGGTAAAAGAAGAATTAAAGAAATTTTTGGATGTGGGATTTATCATATCTATTGGCTATGCAGAATGGAAATCAAATATTGTACCTATTTCAAAACCAAACAAGAGCATTAGAGTGTGCACAGATTTTAGAGACCTAAACAAAGCATGTCCAAAGGATGATTTTCCTTTGCCCAACATAGACATTATTGTAGATCTGACTGTAGGACATTCTATGTTGTCACTAATGGATGGCTTTTCTGGTTATGATCAAATAAGGATAGCCCCAAAAGACTAAGACAAAATAACTTTTACCTGTCCCACAATAAAAAAAGGTTGGAATGTCATGCCATTTGGATTGAAAAATACAAGTGCAACATATCAGAGGGCAATGACCACAATCTTCCATGACATGATGCATACTTTCATGGAAGATTATCTTGATGAAATCTTAGGAAAATCCTACACTAGAGAAGAGCATCTCACCATTCTAGAGAAATTTTTTAATCATATGGAGAAATTCAATGTGTACCTTAATCTAAAGAAGTGTCTTTGGAGTGACATCTGGTAAACTCCTAGGATACATTGTATTAGCAAATGGAATAGACGTAGACCCTGAAAAAGTGAAAGCAATCATGGAGATGCTACCTCCCAAGAATATCAGTCAATTGCATTCACTGCAAGGAAAATTACAGCCTATGCATAGATTTATCTCATAATTAGTAGATAGATGTCATCCTTTCTCACATCTCTTGCACAAAAATGTACCTTTCAAGTGGGATGACAAGTGTGAAGAATATTTTTAAACGTTGAAAGAGTATTTGATGAATCCACCAATCCTCATGCCTCCTATCGAAGGAAAACCCCTTCTACTTTATATATCAACAACACAAGCATCTCTTGGTGCTCTCTTAGGCCAAGAAGACTTTGAGGGGAAAGAAAGAGAAATTTATTACATCAGCAAGACTCTTGTGGGATATGAATTAAACTACACTCCAATTAAGTGAGCATGTTTGGCAATAGTTTTTGCATCTCAAAAATTCTGCCACTATATGTTGACTCATCCAATAAAACTATTGGACATTGTTGCTGCTAGGATATGTTGTTGTCATTGATGTCAACATATTCCTATGATTTATTGCTCCAGTGGATGCAGATATGTTTATTGGGATCATGGTTCGGTGTATGGAGTATTTCTAGTATCATTATATCTTTTTGTATTGGTTTCAGTGATCCATAAGCCTAATTGATCATATCCTATGATCTGGTTTGCATTTTGGTTTTTCTTATTAGTCCTTTGCAAAGTTCGGTATTTCCTTTGGTATATTCTAGTGTGATTAGATTTTGAGCTGAGATTTTGGGAGATTGTTCAAGGGATGTTCATGTGTATTTTCAATTCAGATAGTTTGTGATTTTGTGCTCCACAAATTATCTTTCCTTGTGACAGTTGTTGTTGTTTGAGTGTTCTTGAGGTACAGATGTTGATTGATGAAGATTTGATAAGTGGTGTTGGTGCAGTTGTTACTAATGTTTCTAACGTGCTTGCTGATGTTTCCTAATTGTGTCTTTTTTTTTATGGTCCACATTGATCATTGCGCGATTTTTTAGTAATTTTCATGATCCGGTGATATTCTTCATGTTATGTGATTTTCTTGGTGGTGTAGCATGTTGCGGTGGATCTTGGTGAGATTTATGGTGTGTTGCGTGTTTGAGCATCTGGTTTAGGTCCATGTTATATCATGTATATCATTATATTGGTCTAATGGTCGATCTTTGTATCATTTGATATAATTTTTTAATTGTGAGTTGAGGGTTTGGTCGACCTTGTTGTCAAGGTTCATGAACTATATAAATAGGTGGTATAGTCATGTAATTTAGGTATCGAGGTTGTGTCGGCATTATCAAAAAGTGGTATATGTGGTGCTTAAGCAAAATCATCTTTTAGTGTGGTGCACTAAGAAGAGATTGGTGTAGAGAAGACAAATATGCTTAACTGGAACTGTCATCAGGCATTAGCGGATGCTATTATTGTAGTTCATTCCTTTTGGATTGTAGTCTGAATCTTGTTGTAAGTTAGTGAGACTTCCCTAAGGGTTGTAGCCTTCTGGGTTATTGTATCTTAAGTTGTGAGCTCTAGGAAGTGTGCCTAAATATTGGTGCATTCCTCATTTTAATTATTTTCACATACTAATATAGAGTATCATCTAATTATGCATAGTTCCCATCATTTTTTTTCCCTTAACCAGGTTTTCCATGTCAAAATCTTGGTGTTGTGTGTTGTGTTGTCAATTTGTTTATCTTTGTTGTTGTTGCAGTTTATCATATTTGTATTTATGTTGAAGTTTGTAGATTTGGTGAAAACTGATTCACCCTCCACCACTCAGTTTTATTTCATTGTTGTTGCCAACAATTGGTATCAGAGCCAAATTCTCTGGAAGAAGCTTAATCACTTGAGGAGATCTGAGATGGAAACTGGAGGTGTCATCTTAAGAAGGAGAGTCCAAGATTTGATGGAAGTAATTATGCTATATGGAAGAACCAGATGGAGGTGTACTTGATATGTCTTAAAGAAAATTACTAGAAGATTATAAAGGATGCCTACTGTTTTCCTCAGAATGGACCGGTTATTATTGCTGAGATCAAGGATGCTTAAACATTAGATCTAAGGAAGCATTGTTGAGTGCCCTAACTGATTTAGAAATGACTAATGTAATGGGACTTCACATTGCACATGAGATCTAGGAGAATCTTGAGACCCTGTATGAAGAAGACAAACAAGTCAAAGTTGCTAAGTTGTAGAGTTTGAAAGGGAAGTATGAGATGGTGAAGGTGGGAGAAGATAAGAGCATAAACTCCTTTATGACTAAGGTGAATAAACTTGTCCTAGGTATCAGATGTATCAATGGAACCCTTGAAGAAGATGAAATTGTTGCTAAGGTGTTGAGATCATTGCCTCCTTATAAACATAAGGTAGTTTCTATTGATGAGATCTGGAGTGTAACTACTATGACAAGAGATATGCTGGTTGGAAAGATTGCTTCATTTAAACTAAGAGAATTTGGTGAATCACATGGAAAGTCTGAGACAACATTTAGAGAATATGTATCCTTGAAGTAGAAGGATGATCTTGATGAATGAAGAATATCTAGATATAAAAGAGAGAGAAGAGAGATGGAAGAGAAAGAAAGAGAAATGGATGAGCTTGAAGCATTGATTGCCCGGAGACTGCCTAAGGGAGCTAGTAAGTATGATGGAAAATTGCCTCTAAAATGTTTCTCTTGCAATAAGGTAGGATATTTTGCTTCTAGATGCCCAAAGAGAATGTCTAAATATGATAGTCATGATAAATTTAATAAGCATGACAAGTATGATAGATATCAGAAGCATGAAAACTATGATGAGCCTTACAAGTATAATCGGAAGTATAAGCATCAAAAGAACTGTTATTATGTTGTTGATGAAGGTGTTATAGATGAAGAATCAAAAGGAGATGAAGTTGTGTTTATTTCTATCAAAGAAGATGGACCAGTACCTGATTCTACAAGTTGCACTATTGAGGAGAAAGATTTAGCTACTAAAGTTGAAGAGAAATATGAATGGGTGATTGATAGCGGTTTTTCATATCATATGACCGATAATAAAAGCAAATTTGTGAGTATGGAGAGGTATGATGGTGGAATAGTAATATTTGGAGATGACAAAGCTTGTGTGATCCGTGGTAGAGGTTCTATTTCCTTTGATGGTGAGCATAACACTGATGATGTCTTGTATGTTGAATGTTTGAAGCATAATATTTTAAGTGTTGGATAGATGGTTGACAAAGGTTATGATTTACAATTCAAGAATGGAAAATGCAAGATCCTAAATGCCTTTGGTATAGAGATTGCATCTGGAACTAAGACTGAAGGTAATATCTTCCATTTGAATGTTGGTGAGAAAAGTTGCTTGATTGCTCAGATTGATGAAAGTTGGTTATGGCATAGGAGAATGTGGTAATTTTGATTCAATGATTAAGATCAATTCCACACAAGTTGTTAGAGATTTGCCCAAAATTGTTAAGCATGTTAATCTGGTATGTAAGGAATGTCAAATGGGTAAGTAAACAAGAATTTATTTCAAGAGTAAGCAGTATACATCTAATGGATTGCTAGATCTTGTGCTTATTGATCTATGTGGACCTACAAACATTAGAAGTGTATAGGGTGACACATATTTCATGTTATTGATAGATGATTATTCTAGAATGATGTGGGTTGTCTTTTTGAAGGAAAAATCAGAAGCATTGGACAAATTCAAGATATTCAAAGCAAAGGTTGAGACTAAGATAGGACTGAAGGTGAAATGTCTGAGATTTGACAAAGCAAGAGAATTTGATTTTGGTGAGTTTGATTCATTCTTTGAGAAGCATGGGATTAGAAGACAATTATCTACTCCTAGGACCCCATAGCAGAATGGAGTTGTTGAAAGGAAGAACAAAACTATATTGGATGTTGCAAGGACTATGCTGATAGAAGGGAATGTTCTGAAGATCTATTGGAGAGAAGTTGTTAGCACTGTTATTTACACAAAACTGGGTGCATATAAAAGGTGATATCGATAAGATTCCTTATGATCTAAGGTTTGGTCATGTTCCTACTATGAGATATTTTAGAATTTTCGGAAGCAAGTGTTATATCAAGAGAGATGAGGATATAGGAAAGTTTGATGCAAGAAGTGCTGAAAGATTTTTCTTGCGATATTCAACAAAGATAAAAGCCTACCAATGCTACAATAAGAGACTGAGAAAGATAGTGGAAAGTACAAATGTGAAAGTTGATGAGAACTGTGGAAAAGAAATCAAAGCATGCACATATGATGATGGTCAACATGTTGTTCTAACACCTATTCAGACTAAAGAATTGAAGCAAAATGATCCAATAGATATAGCTAACCCATATATTGTTGTTGTTGGTGGAGAGTTGTGGGAACCTAAAAATCAGAATAAGCAGAAGACTCCAGGGTGTGTAAGATTGAATCACTATAAAAATCATATTATTGGTGATAAAAAAAAAGGTGTGATGACTATATGAAGGCTAGTTGTTGAAGAGGTATGTTTGATTTCTAAAATTGAACCTAAAGATGTTATTGAGGCTCGCAAAGATAAAATTGGATAAGGGCTATGGAAAAAGAATTGAATCAGATTGAAAATAATAACACATGGGAACTTGTGCCTAGACCTAAAGATAAGAATATATGATTGGTACTAAATGGGAATTCAGGAACAAATTAAATGAAGTTGGTGAAGTTGTCAGAAATAAATTAAGACTGGTATGCAAAGGATATTCACAAAGGGAACTGATTGATTATGAGGAGAATCTTGCTCCGGTAGCTAGACTTAAAGTTGTTAGACTGTTGTTTGCATATGTTGCGTATAAGAATTTCAAGGTATATCAGATGGATGTCAAGTCAACTTTTATGAATGGTGATCTTGAGGAAGAAATCTACATTGAGCAACCTGATGGATTCTCATTATCAAATGATGGAGACATGGTATGTGTTGGCATATACACACTCCAATGAGACATTGTATGTGATTGAAGGTTTTGTCATTGATGGCAACCTTACAATCCTATGGCACCGGCAAAGGCATTATACCGGCATCAGTAGATCACACTCTACACCAGCACTCAAGACACCGGCACCGGCACAAAGAAAAGAAGTATATCGGACAGGATTTTGTTATATTATATTTTGTTTATTATTGTAAAAACTTTGTAAGCCGACTTGGCAAATTATAAAATGACTCTTATATATAAAAGAGATCATTGTAGACATTTGAAAAGAAGTGTGGAAGAAATAAAAGGAAAAATATTAGGCAGACCTATTATGCGAAATATAGGCTAAGGGTTTATGTAAGAAGTAGAGTAGCAACCGATACTGGATCAGGCATTATAGATGCTATTGTAAAGCAGTACAAGATATTGGATTTGTATAATCCTCATTGTAAGTCAGTGAGACTTCCCATTGAGAAGTGAGCTCTAGGCAGTTGGCCTTCCTGCATGTGCAGGCCCCTATTGTAAGTAATATTCTCTTATTGGCTAGTGAGTGAATATTGTGGGTCACAAATCCCACCAAGGTTTTTCCCACACCAGGTTTCCTTGTTAAAACCTTGTGTTATGGTGTGCTTTTCATGTGGATGTTCTTAATTTTGTTTATTGCATTATTTCTTGCATACCGGTACACTGTTATAATATGTTCTACATGTTTTAATTCAAGAAATTCTACTCACCGGTCAGATACTGACTCACCCCCCCCCTCTCAGTATCTGTGGGATTCCTAGCAATTGGTATTAGAGCTTGGTCCTCTATTTTCAGAAGCCTAATAGCTTGAGGAAGATCTTGACATTGGTAAAGATGGAGAATCTGATGAAGCAACTTGAAGGAGCTCTTTCAAACTATGATGCAGAGAAATTGAAAAATATCAAACTAGAAGATGATTTAAGGGCAGCTCAAGATATCATTCAGGCACTTCAAGAAAATTTTACTATTGAAAGAAATAAGAGAAGAGAACTTTGTGAAAAATTGCAAAATGAGAATGATGAAAAGGAATCACTTAATGATATGATAAGCAAGTTGAAACAAGAGAACATGACAACAAAGAATGAGATGTAGGATATGACTATGAGATTTTGTAAAGAGATTGAGGATAGGAAGAAGAATGAAGAAGAATTGACCATAAGACTAAGTGATGCAGCAAATGAGAACACAAGACTTAGCTATGAAAATGACATGTTAAAGACAGATCTGATGCATACTCAGAATGACTCAAATGAACTGATGAGACAAAAAGAAGTCTTAGAAAGAGAACTAGAAACTACAAATCAACATAAAGAAAAATTCAAGGAAAGCTCAGAGGAACTTGGCACCTTGCTGAAGAATCAAAAACCTAAAGGTGACACTTCTGGAATTGGCTTTGAAGTTGATGAAAGCTCTGGTACTGCAAATACTCAGGATCATAGCAAACCGGTAAGACAACCTAATGCTTATAAATTCAATGGAAAATGCTTTAACTATAATAAGTATGGTCATAGAGAAAATGAATGTAGATTTAGAAATTATCAGAATATCAACACACCCACCGGTCAATGTTCTAAATGCAACAAAGTTGGTCACAACTCTAAAAACTACAGAATGAATGTGAAATGTTATGTTTGTGGAAGATTTGGACATTTATCTAATCAATGTAGAACACAAACCGGCATAGGTTATGGGAAAGCTATTCAAAAGAATAATATAACTTGTTATGCATGTAACAAGATTGGGCATATTGCAAAATTCTGTAGAAGTAAAGGAACACCGGTAGACAACAAAAGTTCTAGCTTGAAAGGTAAAGAAAAAGTTGAAGAGGTTAAGCAAGAATTCTCAAAACAATGGATTAGAAAAGCTGATCTAAATATTGGGAATACTCCTCCACCAGTAGAACAAATCAATGTTTCACCAGCAGGACAGAATGATGCTTCAGCGGCAAGACAAAGTAGTGCTCCACCGGTAGGAAGCTCTTCATCTAATTGAAGAAAGTTTCCTTGAGGGTTTGGTAATCTAATGACACATGTTCTATTATTCCCTCGGTTAGAGATAAGAAGTTGAAAATTACTTTTTACCGGCAGACAATGTTAAGAGAATACTTAACCGGCATGCATTTAATGTGGTAGATGGCAAAAAGACACTATAAAATTGAGGTTCTTGCTCCATTCCATTTCACCGAGATTTCAAACCTACGAAGAGTGTGAAGATTCTGAGCTAAGGCATTTCGAGAAAGAGGCAAGAACACTCCAAGCAATCATCCATCCTAAAGGCAGTAAAAGGTATTTAATCATGGCATCCACCTCTGCAATTGAATATATAGCAAACCCTACTATTGTCGAAGTGATAAAAAGACCTAGGCCCGTATTTCAGTTAGTTCCCGAGGTAGCAAAGAAAGATGATACCTTAGGTGCTTTTTTCTCAAATTCCCAAGGGAGTTGTTTATGCTGAAGACCCCAAAATGTACATCCACTGCAACATTAAGGAACTAGGAGATGAAGAGATTAAAACCATGTTTAAAACTGTGATATGTGATAAAATCGGCAATGTAAAAGATGAACACAAGATCATTGAAACCCTAGGATTTACAGAGATCCTTAACATTCCTTAATTCCCCAAGGATGTGATTAGGATAGTCTTAAGCAGGGTACATGGTGAATTTTTCTGGTTAGATGCAGTCCACAAAATCACTAAGGAAGCTATGAAAGTTGTCACAGGGTTACCGACCATTGGTAAAAGGCCAGATAAAACCAAGAAGGTATCTAATGACCTAGTTACAAACCTAACTGGTGCAACTTTTGACAAAAGGTCCCTAAGAGTTAATGATGTAACAAACATTAATGTGAGATTTATCAGCATGATATTAGGATATAAAGCTACTCATGCAAATAGACTCAATTCAGTTTCAAGTTTATGCATTAAGAGTGCTTATGATATGGTCACAGATAATGCAAAGATTGATATATGTGAGTGGTTAAAGGATGAATTAATTGACAATCTTGGAAAGATTAAGGACAAGAAAGGAACTTTCAGGTTTGGAAATTTGTTAGTATGTCTGATGCTACATATAACCAAACAGGTTCCCGGTATAGGCTACAAAGAACTTGGATATGATATACCGGTAAGCAAACAGTTAACAGAACTATTCAATAACATGGGAGAAAACAAGGAAAACAATATTCATGACTTCTTTCAAGCATTAAAAGCCAAAATGAAGAAAAGAATTAGGTTATCACAAAATATTGTCGACAAATACAAAGATGAAATATGCTTCATAATCAAGAAGGATGAAATCTGGATGGAATCAGTCATCCCTAGGACAGTTTGGGTAACCGAGATGGGCTATGAAATAGATGATCATATAATTGAAACATATGCTAAAGCACTTCTAGAAGCCCCCAGAGAACCTAAGGAAGAAATATTTGGTAGTATAGAAACTATTGAAAGCCAAATGCAATCAAAGAAAAGAGTGGAAAAGGTTGAGGCAGTTGTAAGAAAAGGTTCCAGACAAGCAAAGGCCATCAAAGAAGATGTGTTGAAGAAAACTGGTATAACAGAGGATGAGTTAGCAACTCCACAACCTGAAACTCACCTATCACCGATAGGTACTTCTTCAGGGAGTGACATGCCTGCAACTTTCAAAAGAGTTGTAAGGAAAAGAGATCCCTCACCGGCAACCACACCCTCACCTAGGAGGAAAAGACAAAAACAACAAGCAGTGAGATATCCGGTAAGAAAGGCTACACCAAAGAAGAAGAAACTGACACCTAAAAAACAAACAAAGACTTGGCCCCTCTTGATATACTGTTGAATGAAATTACAGAGGAAGGTAAATTGAAAAATATAGAGAAAATATATGACACTTTAATAGCTGATGAAAAAGAATAAGTTGAAAATAGTGTTATATTGCATATGGATATGTATAAGAAGTTTTTGATGGAAGTAGTAAATGAAATTCCAGATGAACTATTTAAGAGACTGGAAGCAAGAAGACAAGAAGTAATAGAACTGGACAAGAAAATAAAGATTGAAAAGCTACTTGTTGTTTATCCAGTAAATTCACCCAAAGAAATTAATGACCTAATTGTTCAAGCCAACCGGTCAGTATTTTCTACTGCACACTGGCACATTGCTTTAATGGTTGGAAGAGTTAATGAGGTGACTGAGGAAACAGAAAATGGATGGGATATATTCCTAGTTGAAAAAGAAAAACAAGAAGAATACAGGAACCCCAAACCCATAAAAGTTTATCAAAAAGATAGAGACAAGGGTAAAGGTAAAGTTGGTGGACCACCTAGTATCAAGGTTAGAGACAACTTACCCCCACCTCCTTTGATTACTCCACCAGTAAAAACAACAGCTACAGAAGATCAACCGACAGCTGAGCATATGGATGTAGATGATGATAATCCTAATCCTGAAGTCTTATATACTGTGGATGTTGATACTCAAAAGATCAACATAGTGGTAGACAAAGATACAGCTGATAAGACTGACATGGCTAGTAAGCCTCCGGTAGCTGAGCAAACTGAAAACACACGGGAGAAAATAGCAGAAGATGAAGAGAAAAAGGTAGAGACTCAGAGTGAGACAATGCAACAAATAGAGCAAAAGGCTCTGGAACAGGAACAACAGCAACAGCAGCAGGAACATAAGGAAACAGTGCCACCGCCAACTAGAGAAATAGAAAAACCATTGCTTAAAGAAATGCAGACACAAACAGACCTACCAAAGGTCAATACAAGCTTGGTTACTTCCACTGATGGTACTCAGAATGTTGGTTCATAATCAGGCTACAAATCAACTAATGTGACTGAGGTACTATTAGATTCAATCAAAAAGATAATAGACTGCAGCTCACAAGCTTACAAGGCAATTGATGATACCATACCAATTTTGAAGGTAATTGCTCCTAATTGTAATATAGACAATAAAGATTCTTTAGGACAACTTGATACACTATGTAAATATATCACATAAAACATTGAGAAAATAAAGGAAGAGTCATTGAAGGATAAAGTAGAAATTGAATAACAGAAATTCTTTGATGAGAAAATAAAGAAGTGTAACAGAGATTTTGACACACTTCTACCAGAATTGTGTAATTTATTGAAAGAGTACAAAACTCTATACAAAGACACCTGTAAGACAAACTTTTTGACTATAGATATAGACAAAAAGATGAGCAAGGTACAGGATGAGATCAATAAACTTGCAGATAATTTTGTTAACTCACCTGATACACTATCAGTTTTTGAGGAGAAGATAACAAATTTTGAAGAAGATTTACTTAAATTGGAAAGAGAGAGAAAGAATAGTGAATAAGGTAAAACATTTGAGATTAAAACTAAGTCCAAGATTGGACTATCTAGCATCACTACGGAAGGAAGTATCTGAAGCACTAATACAAGGACAGAAAACACCAACAAAGCATTTGCAACATCTCACCGGTACAGTGAAGAGAACAGAGATAGCAATAAAGGATAGCAAGAAGTTTATGGACAGTATAAACTTGATTTTGGGAGATCTTTTTCAAATTGTAACCACCCAGTTACAAGGTTGAAACTACAAACTCTACTGACATCTTGACAACCTTTGTCATTGATGCCAAAGAGGGAGTAGTGGAATGAGAAAATTCAATATCATAGGAATCATATGCTCAGGGGGAGCACACACATTTTTGGTAACTTTTTTGGACTTCACATTTTTGGATACATTTTTTAAATTTCTCATGAGCGTTGCCATCAATGCCAAAGGGAGAGATTGTTGGCATATACACACTCCAATGAGACATTGTATGTGATTGAAGGTTTTGTCATTGATGGCAACCTTACAATCCTATGGCACCAGCAAAGGCATTATACCGGCATCAGTAGATCACACTCTACACCAGCACTCGGGACACCAGCACTGGCACAAAGAAAAGAAGTATACCGAACAGGATTTTGTTATATTATATTTTGTTTATTATTGTTAAAACTTTGTAAGCCGACTTGGCAAATTGTAAAATGACTCTTATATATAAAAGAGATCATTGTAGACATTTAAAAAGAAGTGTGGAAGAAATAAAAGGAAAAATATTAGGCAGACCTATTATGCAAAATATAGGCTAAGGGTTTATGTAAGAATCAGAACAGCAACTGGTACTAGATCAGGCATTATAGATGCTATTGTAAAGTAGTACAAGATATTGGATTTGTATAATCCTCATTGTAAGTTAGTGAGACTTCCCATTGAGCAGTGAGCTCTAGGCAGTTGGCCTTCCTACATGTGCAGGCCCCTATTGTAAGTAATATTCGCTTATTGGCCAGTGAGTGAATATTGTGGGTCACAAATACCACCGAGGTTTTTCCCACACCGGGTTTCCTCATTAAAACCTTATGTTATGGTGTGCTTTTCATGTGGATGTTCTTAATTATGTTTATTGCATTATTTCTTGCATATCGGTACACTGTTATAATATGTTCTGCATGTTTTAATTCAAGAAATTCTACTCACCGATCAAATACTGATTCACCCCCCCCCCCTCTCAGTATCTATGGGTTTCCTAACAGTATGCAAACTAAAGAAATCTCTTTATGGATTGAAACAAGCCCCTAGAGCCTGGTATGCTAGATTGGATAAGTACTTGTTGAAATTAGGATTTAATAAAGGTATTGTTGATAGAAATCTATATTTCAAGATTGAGAATGATAACATCTTGATTGTTGAAGTCTTTGTTGATGACATTATCTTTGGAGGAGATGATAACTTGAGTATGAAGTTTTCTGGTGATATGCAGAAAGAATTTGAGATGTCTATGATAGGAGAGATGAAATTTTTCTTAGGTTTGTAGATTTCACATATTGGAAAATTTATTTTTGTATCTCAAACTAAATATATGAAGGAATTATTGAAGAAGTTTGGATTAGAAGAATCTAAACTAGTTGGAACTCCTATGGTGACTCGTTGGAAATTGTCTAAAAATGATGAATCTTTGAAAGCTAATTAGACCTTGTACAGATCTATGGTTGGTGGACTGCTATATCTGACTCAGACTATACCTGACATTATGCATGTTGTGTGCATGGTTGCTAGATATAAAGCTGATCCGAAAGAGAGTCATGTCACTCCTGTAAAGAGGATATTCAGATACTTGAAAGGAACTATGGACTATGGTTTGTGGTATTCGAGGAATGATGATTTCATGTTATGTGCTTACATTGATGTTGATTGGGCTAGTGATGTTGATGACTGGAAGAGTACCTCTGGTGGTGCATTATTTTTGGATAAGAAATTGGTTTCATGGGCTAGTAAAAAATAAGATTTAGTTTTCTTATCTACTATTGAAGTTGAGTACATTGTTGTTGCTAGTAATTGCACTCAGGTAGTTTGGATGAAGCAAATGTTGAAGGATATCATATTTATCTATGATGAGCCTACTGTCATATATTGTGATAATTTCAGTGCTATTAATATGTCAAAGAATCTGGTGCAACATTCAAACACTAAACATGTATCAATCAAATATCATTTCTTAAGAGAAAAAGTCAATGAAGAGGATGTAAAGATAAAGTATGTGTCTACAAAGAAACAAACAGCTGATATTTTTACTAACCCTTTGCCTGTATATACATTTGTCTATTTGAGGGACAATTTAGGGGTATCCAGCCCTCCTGATGGGAACTAGATGCATTGAGTTGCATCCATCAGGTGGAATTCATGGTCTTATCTTTTTGTCTGGATTGATGAGTTGATGTTGCTACTCTACTGGATTATTCATTGTGTTTAAGCGGGAGAGAATCATGATTTATTTATCAGAGGGGGAGAGTAAGTTTAGTTTTCTATTTTGAGAATCTTTGGCATTGTTGTCAAAGGGGAAGAGAAGCATGTGAAAAACTATTTTATCTGCTTAATCTTAGAGGGGTTCTATTGGAGATGTCTTATTTCTTTGCATTGATTGTTTTTCACATCCATATGTTGCCATCAATGCCAAAGGGAGAGATTGTTGGACATTCTTGCTGCTAGGATATTTTGTTGTCATTGATGTCAACATATTCCTATGATTTATTGCTCTGGTGGATGCAAATTTATTTATTGGGATCATAGTTTAGTCTATGGAGTATTTATAGTATCATTATATCCTTATATAATTGTTTTAGTGATCTAGAAGCCTAACTGATCATATCATATGATCCGGTTTGCAGTTTGGTTTTTCTGATCAGTGCTTTGCAGAGTTTAGTATTTCCTTCAGTATATCCCTGTGTGATCAGATCTTGAGCTGAGATTTTGGGAGATTGTTTGGTATGTTCATGTGTATCTTCATTTCAAATGGTTCATGATTAGGTGCTCTACAAGTTATCTTTTCTTGTGACAGTTGATGTTGTTTGAGTGTTCTTGAGGTTTAGATGTTGATCGATGAAGATTTGATAAGTGGTGTTGGTGCAATTGTTAGTGATGATTCTAACATTCTTGTTGATATTTCCCAATTGTGTCCTATTTGTTTTGATGGTTTGCATTGATCGTTGTGTGATTTTTTGGTAATTTTCATGATTCGGTGATATTCTTCATGTTATACGGTTTTCTTGGTGGTGTAGCATGTTGTGATGGATCTTGGCGAGATAAGTGATGGTGTTGCATGTTTGAACATTTGGTTTAGGTCCATGTTATATCATGTATATTATTATATTGGTCTGATGGTCGATCTTTGTATCATGTGATGTAATTTTGTAATTTTGAATTGAGGGTTTGGCTGACCTTGTTGTCAAGGTTGATGAATTGTATAAATAGGTGGTATAGTCACGTAATTTAGGTATCAAGGTTGTGTCTGCATTATTAGAAATTGGTATATGTGGTGCTTAAGAGAATTCATATTTCATTGTGGTGTACTGAGAAGAGATTGGTGTAGAGAAAATGAATGTACTTAACTAGAACTGTCATCAGGCATTAGCAGATGCTATTATTGCAGTTCATTTGTTCCAGATTGTAGTCTAAATCTTGTTGTAAGTCAATGACACTTCCCTGAGGGTTGTAGCCTTCCGAATTAGTATATCTTGAGTTGTGAGCTCTAGGCAGTGTGCTTGAATGCTGGTGCATTCCCCATTGTAATTATTTTCACATACTACTGCAAAGTATCATCTAATTGTGGGTAGATTCCCATCGTGGTTTTTCCCTTAATCGTGTTTTTCATGTCAAAATATTGGTGTTGTATGTTGTGTTGTCAAATTTCTTATCTTTGTTGTTGCAGTTTATCAGATTTGTATCTGTGGTTAAGCTTGTAGATCCAATGAAAACTGATTCACCCCCCCCTCTCAGTTTTCTTTCATTGAAAACCCCTTCTACTTTATATATCAACAACACAAGCATCTCTTGGTGCTCTCTTATCTCAAGAAGACTTTGAGGAGAAAGAAAGAACAATTTATTACATCAGTGGGACTCTTGTGGGCTATGAATTAAACTACACTCCAATTAAGCAAGCATATTTGGCTATAGTTTTTGCATCTCAAAAATTGTACCACTACATGTTAACTCGTCCAATAAAACTTGTAGCCAAGATAAATGCCTTAAAGTATTTGCTCAACAATGCATATTTGACAGGAAGATTAGCAAAGTGGGTTTTGATTCTCGATGAATTTGACATACAATGTGTGGATCAGAAAGTTATTAAAGGTCAAGTAATTGCAAATTAATTGGCAGAGGCACCTTTACCAAATAATCAACCATTACATTCAAAATTTCCAAATGCATCAATTCTTACAATCACAGAGCACACATGGAAACTATATTTTAATGGATCTTATACTCAGCATGGATCAAGAGTATGAATCTTATTTGTTATACCACAAGGGGACACCATACCAAAATCATATCACTTGCTATTTCCTTGTAAAAATAATGTAGCTGAGTATGAAGCACTGGTGAATAGAATAAAAATGGTAGTATAATGGAAAATAAAAGATCTAAATGTTTATGGAGACTCTCAGTTGGTCATCAATAAAGTAAATGATGATTACCAAACTAAGGATGAAAAGTTGATGCAATATAAATGTATGGTAGATGACTTCAAAAAAAAATTTGTCTCCATTCACTTTGATTAAGTGCCTCGATTGGAAAATAAAGTAGTTGACCCAATGGAAACCATTGCTTCTCTACTTGAGATACCTGAAAAGCATGAGCATTATGAGCTTTTGGTTGAGTAATTATATACTTCTGCATATAAAGACCCACAATCCCAAGTTATATGTAATTTGATTGGATCAAATTCTCCCATATATAGTGACATTTATACCTATTTGAAAGACAATATCTTGCTTCCTAATTTATCCAACAATCAAAAGAGAACCTTCATCCATAAAGCCTCTCGCTATACCCTTATCACTAACACCCTATATCAACTAGGTCTTGAGAGTACCCTCCATAGGTATTTGGAACATGACGAATATCAAACCGCCTTGCCAGAAGTTCATGAAGCCATCTATGGGACTCACTCTAGTGGTCCTACTTTGACTAAGAAGCTCATTTGTGCAGGATATTATTGGCCAACTATGGAGACAGATGCACATCAGTTTGTTAGAAAAAATAAGAAGTGCTAAATTCACGGTAATTTAATACATGCACTAGCACAAGAGTTGCAACCTTTGGGAACACCATTTCCCTTTTGTCAGTGGGGACTTGACCTCATGGGTAAGATCTGTAGACATATAAAAATGACCATATTCCTAAATGAATATTTAATGTTCATTTTATTCTCATTCCTCTATTTAATTAAGTAAATTATTCAATTTATTTAGTTAAATTCACTTAAGCCCTTTATGTCATTTAATTGAATAAATCATTTTATTTAATTAGAACCCTTCTCTCTACTTTTAATTAAATTCACATTTAATTAAATAGTTTACCCCAATTAAATAAATCTAATTTATTTAAAACTCCAACTTGCAACCAAATTGAAATAAAGCAATTTATTTTAATTAATTCTATTTTCCCTCACCCACTTGCATTTTCCTACATCTCCCACTTGCCTCCTAACCCTATTCCTAATTTCTTCTAGAATACATCTAATCCTAATCAATTAACCTAAACCCATCCATTATCCCCTTTCCCTAAATTTGAGGAGGTCACTTCTCAAATTTGGAGTAAAGTCTTCAAAAGGCATTAAATCCTTTATCCATTCAACAAGCTAACTTGTTGAATGCCCTCAAATTTGGAAGGACTCTTCCAAATTTGTCCCCAAAGTCTTCAAACCATTAATGGTTAACTAACTCTTAGTGGCATGGTTAGAGACTTTTTGACTAACTTAACCTCCATCTAACCCAAGAGTCTCATCAAGCATTTATTGCTTTGACCATGGTTATTTCTTTAACCTTTGCACAAGAGTTTACCCCTTGGGTAAAAGCTTTATCCAATTGATAACCCTAACCTAACCTTAACCCTTACCTCCTAGGGTAACCATGAGGTCTTATCAAGCATTTAATGCTTCTTACCTCTCCTCTCAACTAGCCTTATGTTGACAATTGTCACCATTTCATTGGTGAAAATTGAAAACATGGATTGACAACTTTCAAATTTGACCCTTGATTAACTCTTTCAATCCTGACCATCCATTGCCCTATTTTTACTATAAATAGAGCTCTCATTCCTCCATTTTAAGGATCCATGCAAGCTTTAGTATCTCATATATGCTCAATTTTATTAACACATCTAGCTTCTCTTTGTTATAGGAATAAATCTAATAAGCATTTTAGGCTATTTCCTTTATCATTAGCTTAACTCATAAACTAGTATATCATGTTAGGATAGTATTGCTACTAATCTTGTCATCTTATAATCTAGTTTATTGCATTTGTAGAATCATACATAGATAGGATGAATTTTCATAACTAAATCAATCATAAGCATCCCTCGTTCTTGCATTTGTCATCCCTAAGCCACTTTGCTCAGTGATCTGAGAGCAAAGGCATTGGCTTGAGGGACCTTGTGAGATAGAGAACCATGGAACCATCCTTGGGAAGTTGAGTCATTCTTCATGACTCCATAACTTGCACCAAGAAGTCCTGTGGATGTGTGGACAAGCCTCTTTGAGCTTAATTTTCACATTTTAAGTTTCATCGCCCCGCTTTTCCCGCATACAAGATCCATCCACCATCCTCTAACGATCATAAGTTCATCATTATTGCTACATAATATTTTACTATGTGGATTGAATTTGTACCTCTCACCAATATCAATGGCAAATGAATTGTTTAATTTATCTTGAATTAAATCATCTATCATTATGGTATCCCTCTAACCATTAGTACTAATAATGATAGACCTTTTAAAAATCAAGATATTGAGGAACTCTGTAGTGAATTTCACATCTGAAACTCTTTTTCCACCCCTTACTACTCGCAGGGAAACGACTAGGATGAGGTTCTAACAAAATTATCTTGAAGATATTAAATAAAATAGTCAATGAAACTGGTCATGATTGGCATGTACAATTAAATCCTACTTTATGGGCTTACAGAACTAGTATCCACACACCCACTGGCACAATGCCCTATTCTCTTGTTTATGGATCCAAAGCCCTCTTACCTATTGAGGTTAAGTTGTCATCTCTCTGAGTTTCACTGAAGGGCCTAATACTAGATGAGAATTACTATGTCTCCAAGTTGCAAGAATTAGAGTTGTTGGATGATCAGTGATAAAAGGATTTCAATCATTTTAAGGTTTATCAATAGTGCATGTCAAGAAGCTATAATCATAAAGTCAAGCCTTGTGTCTTTTAGGTTGGTGATCGTGTGCTTAAGGAGAATCCCTGCAATCAATAGGATCAAGAAAAGAAGGGGAAATTTGAGCACAATTAGCTAGGTCCCTTTGTTGTTGTAGCTACTTATTGCATTAGGGGCCTATCAACTCTCTACACTTGAACGTGAATTGTTGGATGATCCAATAAATATTATACATCTTTGTAAGTTTTATACCTAATATTTTCAAAAACCCTAATGCGAGGGAGAAAAATACAAAAAATCAAGAAAATGCAAAAAAAAAAAGAAAAATATAAAAAATCAAAAAAAAGTGCAATAAAAATAAGTACTGAAAGCCTAGCAATAGGCGCTACTTGTGAAAAACTAGCCCTTCTACCTATTTGGATTTTAGGATTCCTTCGATATCCATGATCATTGTATATACCCATAATAAAATCTCCTATCCTCATCTATCTGATCATATCATGATATTCCTATCCATCCATAACTTATCCATTTTCCATTAATAAGATCCTACCATGGCTTATGAGCTAGTGCTTACATATACCTATCCTATTTCTTCCTTAATCAAGTGTCATCCATCTTTTCATAATTCATCCATCCATAATAAGGTGGTTCATTCCTATGCTAGCGGCAAATGCTTGACCTAGTTACGAAGTAGGATCCATCAATGTCACACTTCAAAGGATAACAATTTGGATTTTGATACATAGATGACAAGAAATGTAACAACACAGTTTAAACAAAATCAGGACATGGACCATTGAACAATAAATGCAACTCAAACATGAAACATTGATTTACAAACTTAATCAAAAAAATTAAAATCTATATCAAAAACCATTGAGCAAGATGACCATATCTATTTTGATAGAAAATGTATTTATGGCATGGAAAGTGTTAGAATCAATTAACATTGAGAGGGGGGGTGAATCAGTGTTCTGCAACCTTTAAAATTATTAATCTGGTTATTCAATCATCTAATACAAATAAACAAAAGAAAGATGCAAACACATAAAGAAAATATCCACAACAACATAACACCAATCTATGTGGAAACATGGTTAAGGGAAACCATGGTGGGATTGAGACCCACAATAATAATATACTCTATTAGACATATATAAATATTACATAAGGAGAATGCACATGCATTCAGGCACACTGCCTAGAGCTCACTGCTCAAATTACAATAAGGGATATAACCTTAGAAGGCTCATTGCCTTACAAAGTGATTACAAAGATAATTGGAATGTCTAAATTGATAACCAGCATCTGCAAATGCCAAAATACAATTTTAGTTAAGCACAAAGTACATAATCTTACACTGCTCTGCTATACTACTCTCATCTATTTTTTTTCTATATTTAGGAGAAAAAATCCTTTACTCGCGCACATGAAACAACAAAAGATCACTGATAAATACTTTCCACACACCCATTGATATATAAAATGACAATATTAATTGCTCTTATATATCCGCAATGTCAAATTAGGTCATCAACATGTCGGCCCAAAAACGCATAACACACAAATGAAAAGTGTATACCAAATCGATTCAAACCAAACTCAAATGCATATGCGGACCAAAATTAATTGTCCACATGCTACCCATTTATTGGCTTACCATCCTCAAACACAAAAACAACCATCAAAATTGATCTTCATAATCCCCACAATGATTATCCACATGAGACTGCGGATGAACATTGTTCTACCCAAAAACCTCTACATCAGACCTTCTAACTCACTCAAGAATTATCACCGGAGGCTAAAAACCTAGAATAAGGTGAATAATACTTCCATAAAGCTTTCCACAAATCTGCAACCCAAAATATTCAAAACAAAATAAATGCCAACCAAGATACTGCATACTACTAGATGTCCTGATCTATCTCATCAGACCTCACCAAAGCTCAATCATACTTCCGGTATGAACAAATCATGAACTGCGGATGGGATTTCTGACATCAGTTGCCATCAATGACAACATCTAATCATCTATGTAGTGTCTCTTGCCAAAAATCTCCCCCTTTGGCATTGATGGAATCACTTAGTGAAAAATTACTAACTGTCGGACCAAAACCAAAATACTATACACTATAACCAAAAATCCAAAATTGCAAAACTCCAAAAGACTCCCCCTAAGCTTATTACAATATTTTTCACTAACCTACACTCCCCCTTTGACATCAATGGCAAATATGGGGTTCCAAATGACAAAATTCAAGCCAAAAATGTGTATACATGTATACACATAGTCCTTACTTACAAAAACTTGAAGATATTTGCATATAAGTATTATTCAATGAATCTAAGTGGCTATCCAAGCCCTTCTTGAGGCATTCTAAAATCTTTTTAAGCTCACTGAATACATATGCTTGTGTCTCTATTATTTTCAAATATGTCGGTTCTCTACTGGCCTAAGCATCCTTAGCATCCATCAAGGTACTAAGCATAGTGTCCAACTTAGGAGTAATATGACTCCAGAGTTCACTAACTCTACCAATTATTATTTCTTTATCATAGCCCAAACTCCTGATCTTTTCAAGTAAGGAAATTACTTGATCTTCATGACTGCTCATAGATACTGACAAGGGACCAACCGACTGAGATATGCAGGTTAACTCATTCTAATGATCCTTAACTTTTTCTCTATATCCTCAGTGAATTTTGACAGAGATAGGCATGATTTGTAGATGTTTCCTCCTTTAGTTAATGCATCCTGCATACCTTTGACACAAGTATCTAATGTGGCTTTGTCATCAACACTCATCCTCTTTAGTGTCTGGAGCCTTTTTGCATTGAACTCATTCTAAACCTTCACCTTAGAATATTTCTCAAATGATTCAAAGTGAGTGTCCATTGAATTGATCAAACTTTTCAATTATCCGGATAGGATGTCTAAAGTTCTCTTCTGAAATGTGGGCATAAGTTTTTCTAGAACATCGGATGCTAGGGTAAGCAACTCACTGCCTTCGGTGTAAGACTTTAGGAGACCTTCACTTGCCTTAGCTTGAGAAAAAGATGTTAATTGAAGCTTTTGGATGGGGGACAAAGAGGTAAGATTGATTGGACCTTGCATAAATTATGGATCATCAATAACTTTCTTTCCCTTCATTGCCCTTGTAGTGTGTCTTGCTTCAATTTCAACTTCAACCTTAACCTCCACCTTATTAATCTTTGTATCATCATCCTTCTCAATTGTTTCAATAGGATTGAAAATGTCAACTAGTGGATTTTGGGCATCCTCTGTCTCATTTTCTTGTCCTAATTCCCCTTCACCCTTATCTGCAACATCCTCATCTCTGGCCACTTCCAAAATATTTACCTCTGCCTACTCAAATGTCTATACATCTGGAGTATCATCCTTTGTCTACTCAATTTCTGGATCATGTTGAGTTTTCTCAGGGATAACCTCATACTGATTCTGAAGCCAAAATTTTCTCAAAATTTTCTTTATGTCCTTTATGTCTTCATCAGTTTTCCCAATCATGATCTTATTTACTTTAGTTTATCTCTAGAACTCATTCTTTTCTAACTTAAGAATCCTTGCAATTTCCTCCTTTGATATCACAAAGCATTAATTTACTAGCACATATTCTATTAATCTATCTTCTTCTTCTTTTGTAGTTACTCTCCTCATATCCAATACATCATAAAGACTCTTGGATATTTATAACATTAATTCTATTAAATATTTGCTATACATATTCAAATATTCAGCAATAGCTTCTTCTAGAGTCCTTTTACCATTCTCATCAAAATTGTCATACCACTCTAATAATGGTTTCAAAATCCCATTCTTCATAGCCCCATTCACAATCTCATCTAATGTTATAATAATTTCAACAATAAATTTTCCTTGCTTTATTACCTCATCAATTTTGGATGATTTTGATTTCTTACCAAACTTTACTCCACTGGATGACTTCTCCTTAGTAATCTTAGATGCCTTAGTAGCTTTGGCCTTAACCCCTTTACAGCTTCATTGGACTCAGTCTCTTCATCATAAATAGTGACAAATCTTATGGTCTTCCTTTTCTCACCACCACCATATAACTTGACTAATGATTTACCTTTTCTTGCAGGCTTCTGAGGACTAGAGGAGGGAGTTGTGCTTATGGATTTCTTAGGTTAAGGTGCAGCAGCTTTTGGTTTAGCTTTCTTAACAATATGCTCTTCAGAGAGGATGTTCCTCTCTCTTTCCTTCTAGACCACCTCTTTAGAGATCCCTATGCTCTTTGCATAAGCTTATACTTCCTTCCTGACTTTATTTTGAGTCACTGACTTCTTAAATTGTTGATGCACCTTCAAGCTTTTCTCTGCATATGTTCCAAACCTTTCATCCTTGAGATCCAATGGCTTTCTCAACAAGTGTAGTGCATATAGTTCTAAAATATACTCATCAACTTCATACCCCATGGGCATGATCCATGATGTTCTCAACTCAACTGCCTCCATTAAATACTAATCTATATCAACCATGAAAGAGATTGTATCTTGATATTTTTTCACTAATGACTTAGAAATCCTTTCCCTCTCATGCATTTCCTTTTGGAAATTCTCAAAGTATCCCCAAATATTTGCATTCCAGACCTTAGGGTCACTAGAGTTATACAAATTTTCTCCAATCTAAACTCCCACAGGTCTATCAAAAGCCCATTGTACCTGTCCTACTCCTGGAACTTCATTCATGAAGTAGAAAAATAAACATAGGATTAGAGTTTGATACTTGAATGGATGTTTCTTATTCTTCTTAATCTTCACCAAGTTCTTCATGAGCTCACTCTAGAGCAATTCACACAAGTCATATTTCTTATCTTCTTTAACCATATCATAGGCAGCATATATTGCTATTTCAGAAATAGAGTTCTCCTTGATAGAGTATTAAACCTTGTACCTAATCACCATTGAGGAAAACTTGACATCATGTTCCAAAATATCATTGATAGTCATTGTTCTTTTGTCAAATTTTGATCTGGTTGCATTTGTAACAATCTCGTTCTTCACAGCCTTTAGTGAGGGCAACTCTCTAGATGAACACAAACCAATAATATCCCTAATGGCATTCTTCGTGATCTTGAAGCCTTTCTTAACCACATGAATTCATCATGCATTATGCTCAATACGAAATACACCCATTCGGGTTCATCAAACATCAAAATTCTAATAAACTACGTGAAACCCTTATTCTCTGATACCTAAAATTCTAGTTTAAGCATTGAATTCTCATTGGTCAGCTATTTGTTGTAGAGATTCAACATGTGTGAACTTTCCAAATCCTCAATATTGAAATGCGTGTAAACCCTAATATCCTTAATGTACATGACACCATGTGTAACTGATTAGAATGTACTCTTCAGATCATCTTCCATAGATATAAATGGGTGTTTCTTAAAATTTGGCATTGCTCAATTAGTGATGTATATGACTAACAGGGTAGCAGTTCCAGAGGCAACCATTTCAGAAAATTCAAACTTCAAACTTGAAAAAGTTTCACCGATAAATACCTTGTCCATCAAATCGCCAGAGAAATCTTCTTTCATGCTTCAATCTTTGAAACATTCTGCTTACAGATCTCTCTTCTCTTCTCTTCAAATGCAAAGTGAGAAATCAACTAATTAAATCACTTTTTATCTCTTGCATACCTAAATTTTCATTGTAATAAATGCACTTTGCCCTAATACTTTTGAGTACTTTGTATTGCAAAAAAATCTTCTACGGATCTTCAAATCTTCTCATACATTTTCAGAACTCCTTCAAAAACATTTTCAATCATCAAATACAACTTCTACAACCTGTTGGAATCAGGCATAGATCTTAAACAAGGGTTTTATAATATTTTCATGAAAACTCCCCCAAGGCCGAATGCCTTAACTTACTTACCAAATGTAGTTCCAGCATTGGAATCAAGTGCGGATCCACTTCCTCCATCATTATCTCTCTTCTTAACCCATGTCTTCTTCATCTGATCTCTGATCTCTTCAAATTTCACTTTTCCCTTATCATCTACCTTCACATTCTTGTTCTTGTCTACCAGACCATTCCTATTCACATTTATGCTTCTGCAGTATCTTGCAATGTGATCGGATTTGTTGCAAGCATGGCAAACAACATTTTCTTGCATATGCCTAAAGTTCATCTAATTTCCTCTTGATCTATATCGATTAAAAACATGTCCAAACCTACCACATGCATAACATCTAACATTTCTCTTATTTGGAAAGTTATTCATCACACTTTTGCATTCGTTTGTCTTATGACCATATTTATTGCATTTGAAACATTGACCAGAGAAATATGGACTATTTTGATTCATTCTATTGCTACATTGACTAGCCATATGACCCAATTTATTGCAAATAAAATAGTTACCATTGAACTTATGGGCATTAGGCTGCCTTAGTGAAGGCCTTCTAGAATTGTTCTTATGATGTTGAGACTTAGGATTGCCTTGACCAGATCTGGAGCTTTCACCTTTCTCAAATCCAATTCCTCGCTTGTCATGTCCACTCTTCTGGCTTCCAAGAATTTTGTCAATCTTAGTTGAGATAATCTTGAATTCCTCCTTGTACTCATTTTCACAATTGAGTTTCAACATTCATCATATCTTTCTTTCATGGACTGATTAAGGCTCTCTTCATTCTTATTTCTTGCTTCAATCTCCTTTGTCTATCTCATCACAATGGCTTCCATCTCATTCTTATGAATTGCATTATCTCTAGAAACTTTCTCACACTCTTTTTTCTTCTCCTTCAAGGCTTGGTCATCAATGCTTTGGCTCTCTTTCTCCTTTATCTTATCAAAAAGTTCCTTTCTCTTCTCTCTTGACTTTTTCAACTAATTTTTCAATGATTGGATGAAGTTTTCAACATCTCTAAGATTTGCTTTCATCTACCAAACCTCAGCTTGGGCTTGATCAAGATCCTCAAGTGCCACAATAAGCTGATGTTGAAGACTACCGGAATCCATTGAATCACCTTCCTGAATCATCCTCAAGCTGTTAGGCTTCTTTTGAGGAACTAGGATCTCATACCAATTGCTGGAATCAATGAACACTAAGAGGGGAGTGAATCAGTGTTATGCAATCTTTAACATTATTGATCTGATTCTTCAACCATCTAATACAAATCAACAAAAGAAAGATGCAAACACATAAAGAAAATATCCACAACATCATAACACTAGGATTTTTACATGGAAACTTGGTTAAGGGAAAAATCACGGAGGGATTGAGACCCACAATATTAATATACTCTATTAAAAGTATAGAAATATTGTATAAGGGGAATGCACGTGCATTCAGGCACACTACCTAGAGCTCACTGCTCAAATTACAATAAGGGCTACAACCTTGTAAGGATCACTACCTTACAAAGTGATTACAAATATAATTGGAATGTCTAAATTGATAACCAGCATCTGCAAATGCAAAAATACAGTTTCAGTTAAGCACAAAGTATACAATCTTACACTGCTATGCTATATTGCTCTCATATGTTGTTCTGCTATATTTCAAAGCATAAATCCTTTACTTGCACATGAGAAACTATGCACAATCACTCATAAATAATTTTCACACAACCATTGATATATAAAATGACAATATCAATCTCTCTTATATATCTGCAACATCAAATTAGGTCATCTACATGTTAGCCCAAAAAATGCATAACACACAAATGAAACATGTATACCAGGTCGGCTCAAACCAAACTCAAATGCATATGCAGACCAAAAATAATTATCCATGTGCTACCCATGTGTCATCTTACCACCCTCAAACACAAAAACAAACACCAAAATCAATCTACATAATCCGCACAATGATTATCGACACGGGACTACTGATGAACATTGTTCTACCCAAAAACCTATACACCGGACCTTCTAACTCACTCAAGAATCATGATCCAAGGCCACAAACCTGGAATAAGGTAAATAATACTTCCATAAAGCTTCCCATATATCCACAAACCAAAATGTTCAACACAAATGAAACACCAACCAAGATACTGCATACTACTGATGTCATGTTCTATCTCACCGGACCTCACCAAAGCTCAATCATACTTCCAGTATGAATAAATCATGAACTGCGAATGGGATTTCAGAGATCAGTTACCATCAATGACAACATCTAATCATCTATGCAGTGTCTCTTTCCAACAAAAGGTTCAATGTTTGTCTTGATTTTTGTTAATCATGCTTCCTATGCTACTTGAGGATGATTGAGACTAGAGGAGCTATGATGGAGCATGGTTATTTTTCTTTGTTTGTTGCTTGTGGATTATTATTTAGTAATGTATTTGTAGACACCTAAAAATGTCTCATTGAACATGTACTAATTATTCCTCTAATTGATTAAATAATTAATTAATTATTTAATTAAGCTAGTTAATCTTATTCTTCTAAAATCATTTTTTATTATTTATTTCTATTTCTAATCAATTAATCATTTAACCCTTCTCTTAATATTAATTAAATATTTATTTAATTAATTATGATTCAATAACTTTAATTGAATAATATTTATTATTTAATTAAATTCAATTTCTAAAATAATTAAATAGTTTCTTTAAAATATTTAATTAACTAATTTATTCTTCAAATTAAAATTCCAATCCCCAAATTCTAATTTCATTTAATTTCATTAATTCTTCTAATTTGAAAAAATTTAATTTAATTTCATTAATTCTTCTAATTCAAATTCAAATTTATATTCTTCTAATTTATTCTAATTTCAAATACATGTGCATGATTTCAAAAATCAAATTGAAAATCAAAATCAAGTTAGAGATATATTCAAATAACAAATTGAATTTAAAATAAATTCAATATTTGAATTAAATCTCACGCAAAGATTAAATTGAAAATCAAAGTCAAAGTGCAAGCACATGCTAAATTAATTAATTAATAAAATCAATTATCTTTTCAATATCTATTTCTATCTTCCACTTTGGTTTTTTTTCAAAAAGCTTTCAATCAGCTAACTATTCCATCTATGTTAATTAATTAATTCAATTAATTGATTAATTACATCATTCTTTAATTTTCCTCTGATCATTCTTTTTTTATCTTTCAATCAGTTTTTTTCCCAATCAATTAACTCAATTAACTATTCAATATATTTGGTTCCACCTCCAAAACAGCAGTTCAACTATCAATCAACATGTGAGCTCACCTGAGTTCCACCTCTTAATCATTCAATTCCACCTCTCAATCAATCCTCTGCAAAAAGCTACAAATTTAGCATTCAATCCTCATTTTCAACAATGATGAACTTTGAATCTTCGTGTCAATTGTAGGTTACCAGCGTGATATCTGAGAGCCATCATACCACAAAGAAGAGAAGAACAATGGAAGCCATGATGCACAATAGGAAGTTTTATATTGTTTAATTTGATCATATAAAAGCATCTATTTTATTGGTTTGTGTTTGGATTGCTTGAATAGTTAAGGAATTCATTTTTTTCCTTATTTCCTATTTAATAATGATGATTTTAAGAATATACATTTTGGTGAACCCGATGTGAACAATAGCTAATTAACCCTCTATTTTTTATTTTTCATTTTGATAGGATCGTACGAATTTTCAGATTTTTTCTAGGTTTTGTACAGATTTCAAAGGCAGATTTAAACATTATGCATTCGTACAGACAGTATCACGCAATCATATAGATATATTTATGCATTCATTCAGACAGGGTCATGCATTCATGTTGATACCTTAATGCATTCATCTAAACAGGATTATGCATTTGTTGTTAATAATTTTGTATTCTGTTAATTCTGTTTTTCTGATTTATAATCCTCTGTTATGTCTGATTTCTCTAGTCAATTCTACAAATCTTAATATTTCATCCTCGTGTGATGCTTTCAATATAATATCTCATGGCACATAAGGTAAATTTTAATATTTCGGGTGCTCAAAGAATAGCAAAACAAAAGAAGCAAGCCAGAAATTACTAGCAAATCCTAAAGGTAGAAAAGAGAATACAAGACCTAGAGGATCAAGAAGCAATTGATAGATACAACAACCTTGTTCTATCATACATAGTGAAATATGAATTGATTAATATAGAATGGTTGATAAGAGATTTGAATAGGGCCTCACATTATGTTTTGCAGGTTTCTGGTGAAGTTTAAGCTTTTAGTAGGTTTTTTTTTAATTTTTGTTTATCTGTCACGCATTCATCCTGTCAGTTTCATGCATTCGCCCTGTCATATTTACACATTCTTCCAGTCATCATCACGCAATCATCTAGACATCATTACGCATTCGTTTAGATAGTATCATGCATTTGTTTGATAGATAGTTTGACTTTTCATTTTCTAGTTTTCTATGTGTTTTTCTAATTACTGATTCCTTGTTTGTGGCATGTGGCAAAATTACAGAGAAGGCTTGATCATCCCAGATTATTTTGGAAACTACTAACAATTTGATTGCAGGATCCTTTAGGGTTAACTCACTTTTGGATTTTGGATTTAAAATTGACATGCATGATCTCACACTTCATCTTGGTGCTTAAAATAAATCTTGGGATTAAAATTGACATGCATGATCTCACACTTCATCTTGGTGCTTAAAATAAATCTTGGGATTAAAATTGACATGCATGATCTCACACTTCACTTTGGTGTTTAAAATAGACATGCACATGTGTATCTCACACCTCAGTTTGGGTTTTAAAATTGACATGAATCTAGCTTATGAATATAATAAATCATACATTGTGATATTTAAAGGAAAAAGAACACTTTAATGTCTTGGGTGGACCTATTGTTGCATTAAGTACCTTTCCACCCACCTTCGGGGTATTGAGAGAAAGGGAAAGGTGATAACAACACCCACTTTTTTTTTTAGTAGTGAGGGGTATCTTTGACTGGGGATTTCATCACCCCACAGAGGTACTTCGCATTGGGATGCGTTGGGGATATCATCTCTCCCAGCATACTTTCGAGCAGGTTTTTTGAGCCACTAAATAAACATACTAGTCAGGCGGCTAGAGTGTTGAGTGAATTCGACACATGTGGGGGCCTTCCCTGCACCGATAAGCTTAACTAAATCCTTAAGTGGCTTTCTCTGAGAATCTATTGTTGGATCGGGATCCCTCGAAACTTACAATAAGAACCAACTTAATAGCCCAAATCCCACGTTTATTGGTTCTGGGTGTGCGGATCATACCCCATAGATACCCTCCATGTACCTTGCATGATGAGATAGAAAATCCTTGGTAATAAGATCTTCGGATCTTCAAGGTCAGAGAGACTGGCATGCCCAAGAAGTGTGTGTCATGGAATGGAGCCAATGCTACCAGACTCTCTATCTGTTCGTCTTGTTTCGGTATTTTGTTATGGGGGCCCCATTGAACGGTTTCCACTATCCAGCCTAAGATTGTCTTCTTTTTTTGTGTGTGTATCATTGTGCTATACCAATATTGAGTCAGTATTTGGGATAGTTTAGGCCCTCCTTTACGTAATTCAAAATTCTCTGAGTTCGTCAAAACACGGTTCAACCAGCTATACTTATCTTCAAACAGTGTTCTCAGAATTGAAAAAAAAAAAAAAAGACTTCTCCTACAAACAGAGTTATTTGAAACAAAGTCTACCTTGAAATATCAGACAGTCCAACAAAGTCCAAAATTTTACATACTTGTGACCATAGGTTTTCTTAGAGTCCTTAGGGTTCACATAGTCCTCATTATAGTCCTCATATACGTCCTTACTTTGCATCAGTCCTTGCATAGTCCT
Source organism: Cryptomeria japonica (assembly GCF_030272615.1). Lineage (NCBI taxonomy): Eukaryota > Viridiplantae > Streptophyta > Pinopsida > Cupressales > Cupressaceae > Cryptomeria > Cryptomeria japonica. Next base: position 291,474,161 of record NC_081412.1, read on the forward strand.
CATTATCATCCTCATAAAGTTCCCATATATGTCATTGTAATCTTCGCATAAGTCCTTGCGTAAGTTTTACATAGTTTTTAGAAAGTCGTTATTTGTGTCCCATTAGCATCCTAGTCCATTCTAGTGTCATCATAATCTTCATTTTAGTACTTGTTTAGACTATATGTACGTCTGTCTAAGTTTGTCATCATTTGCATAATCATCCTATAAAGTCATAGCATGTGTCCTAATGGGTCTACCAGGTGATGGTTTTCTCCCCTTCGAGCAACCTAATCTAGTGTCGAACGACAGTCAACGAGAAATCATTGACATCTTAGATAACCTGCCTTGGCAATTAAAGACAAGTGCACCTCAGTACATAGGAGTTGAGATTGAATTAGATAGGGAGTATAAGATTGCCCACAGAATTGATAGAGAAATTGCAGTATAACTTCTTAGACAAGAACTTGAGAAACTTGCATTACAAAAATATCAACAAAGTACTCAAAAAGTTTTGCATCCTAATCCCCTATAAAGAGTTAGATCTAGTGTTGCATACATCACTTTTTGGTCTAGAATCTTCCATTCATGCCCAATTTTTGTTGTCATCTCGTATTAGGTTTTAGTGTCCTCATATAGCAGTCTTAAATGCCTATCACAAGGTCAAAAAAGGAAAAGAGTAAAATGGATCCATAACGATCCGTCAGTTAACCCTACTTGGAACATGGGTATATCAAACAGTCAAAACTATCAACAATCAAATCCATATGGCATGCCAACAATACAAGAACTACAACAAAACTTAACACCTAAATAAATTGAGTTATCTCAATAGGACCCACATGTTCTTATGATTCTAAATGCCCTTATAAACAATGACAGAGATTGATATCTTTCTTTGTTATTACAAAATGGTGCCAAGTTACCTCAAGGTTTTGATGTCACAATGATCTTACCACCAGGAATTACCTTAGGTGAAAATAGAAGTCAAGTACCAAATGTAACACAAACACAAGCTATGACTTCAAGTTCCTCCCAAAATGCATCAAGATTGCCAACTCAAGCAACTTTGGTGTCAAACACAAGTTCTCAACTAAGTGCATCATCCTTGACTATGAATATGAGCACACAAACACATGCTACTATAACTTCTCAAACCACACTAGTATTATCAAGTTCTTTGGCACCAAGTCAAACACAAGCCTCACATGTTTCTCATACAACAAGTGTGACTCAACCTCTAGTTTCCTACTCAATAGGTTCTACATACAGTCATCAGAACATAAACCTAGGTTCTACTAATACAATGAGTGCAACCCAACCAAACATGGGTTCACAATTTGCTAATTTCACAATACCTAGTGGAAGCCTCAACATGCAGAATTACAGTTATGGTACATTTCAACAACCTCCTATGTATACTACCACAAATCCTTTTGTGGGAAACATACACGCGCAAAATGCACCATTGACTCAAACAGAAATTTTAACCCAGCAAGTTCATAATCTACAATAATAGGTGACAACTATGCAAACTGGTAATGACAAAAAGAGTTATACATGCAGGACATGCATCCTTATCCCTTTGATCATACAATATACATGCCTACTTTCCCTCCACATTTTGAAACACCAAAATTTAACGGAAACCGAGTGAAAGGTGATCCTAGAGATCACATCAGAGAATTTTTCACTACATGTATAGAGGTTGCACAAGAGGACACCTATCTAATGAGATTGTTTCCAAAAATTCTCGGAGGTCCTTCTTTGGAGTGGTTTTCACACCTCCCACCAACAATCACATCATGGAGTGAACTACCTAAACAATTCATTGCAAATTTCTCACATGACATTGATACCCCAGTTACATTGATGGATCTATGTGTTGCAAAACAAAATGAGAATGAAACATTTGCATCCTCCTTACAAAGATGGAGGTCTCTCTATCGAAGATGCAAGACTAATATTCTTGAAATTGAGCAGGTTGATGTGTTTTTAGAGAACTTAATTCCAAGGATTAAGTACCTGATACAGATGCAATGTTTGACCTCATTCAAACAAATCACTTAAAAGACTTTAAAATGCGAGAAAGGACTTGTCAAACAAGGTATCATAAAATATGGAGCTTCTACAAATAACACAAATAATGATAAATCAGAGTTCTTGTCAAGAAATAAGAATGTAACTAATGATGGCGTTGTAGACGCCCGTATAGTGAATAGAGCTCAACCGATTGTATCTTTACAAGGACCAATTCAATTATCCAGTCAGAAGAAAAGTTTGTATACAGTAAATAACATAGTATCAACAAATGCAAACACTACACAAGCTACAAACACAAGATTCCCAAGAAGGAACTACACACCACTAGGTGAGCCCATTGAATCAGCATTAAAGAAATTAATACAAACCAATGTGATCACTTTGCAAGAGATTAGAGTGTATGAACCAGGTCCTTTCAAACAAACCTAGTGGAATGATAATGATTTATGTGACTATCATCGTACAAAAGGTCATAAGACTGCAAGTTGCTATAATTTGAAGAACATAATTCAGGATCTAATAGATCAAGGTGATATCACAGTTGACACCAACAAATCTTCTGTAAACACAAATCACACCATCTTTAAAAACCCTTTTGTCAAACATGACAAAGGTAAGGCATCGACATCAAGAACACAAGACAACACCGCTAGCTATACAAAGGTCTCATGCGACTATATCATTCATGCTATTAACTCAAGAGATGCAATAAATGTTGATCCAAAAGAAGAACTTGATGATGATGATAAAATTCAATGGACTGATAACTATGATAACCAAGTTTGCATGATGTCAGAAGCACCAAAGTATAATAAAGATGAGAATATTTGTCTTATGGATTGGGGGTAGGAAGAACCACCTTATTCAAGATGGTTTACAGATGAGATTATAGCAAAAATCATGGATGTCATAATTTCACATGATGATTATAAGATGGGATATGAAATAAACCTTGATAATACAACATATGTTGAAGAAATATCCCTCACAAGAGATAATACAGTAGCTACTATCATAGTAAATCAAAGAGACAAAGATTGTGTTATCATCATGTGTAGATCAAAAGTGACCTTACAAGGAGTTTCATCAAATCAGTCACCAACAATAGGTAACCATAATGTGGTTGAGCAATTGAAGAAAACCCCAACACAGATATCCCTTTTTGAGTTGTTACGCATATCACCAAATCATAGTGTTATCCTAGATAAATCACTTAAAGACTCAATGGTTGCCAGGGATATAGATGAAAATACTTTCCAATCCATGGTAAGGAATATGGTTTCTTCTACCCATATTGCTTTCACAAAATAGGATGTTCCTAATGATAGACCTTTTCATAATGATCCACTATATCTAGAAGCTTATATACATAAGAAGAGAGTCAGAAGAGTACTCATAGATGGAGGAGTTAGTCTCAGCATCTTTACACTAAAGTTGGTCAAGGCATTGGGCTATTTTGAACTTTACATTGATCCCACAAAAAGAATAAACATCAAGGCATATGATGATGAAGAATGCCCTTCAAAAGGTGTGGTTATGTTACTAGTACAAGTATAACCTATCACAACAAAGGTTGACTTTCAAGTCTTGGATAGAGAAATGGGGTATAACATACTCTTAGGCTGCCCATGGATTCATACCATGAAGGCCATACCTTCCACATTCCACCAATGTGTTAAGATTCCATACAAAGACATTGAAATCACCATTCATGGTGATCCGAACCCATTTCAACATTGTAATCACATAAAAGAAAGTATTGATAACCAAGTCCCTATCAATCAAGCAGCCTCACTTACTACACAAATGGACTCAATGATAATCACAGAAACATGGAAAGATACACCTATGGCACCTTCTTTACAGATTAAGGATGTCATTTGTGGGGAATATTCCATTTCAAGTACGTCAAATGTCAGAAAAATTATCTTTTTCTCCTAGATCTTTTGGGAAACCTCATAACACTGTGATGAAACAAGAAAAAGAAAAAGAGATAGTCAAGTACTTAGATTCATTCTCATTTATTAGATGGGGATACCTACAAGGAAGAATCCTTAGATGAAGATGTTAAGAAATCGTTATATAAAGAAGAAGATGACATGACCATACCCAGGTTACCTTTAGATCAGTATGGCAATGGTTTCAAAATGCTATAAAAACATGGGTATGATGGTACAATAGGCTTGGGACTACAGAAACAAGGAAAATTAGAGCCTATTTTACCTTAGGAGAACCCAAAGAATCAAGGGTTAGGATATAAACATGTCACAAAGATAACAGAGGTAAGACAGTGGACACTTGACATATTGAACAAACCTAGAGTACCATCAGAGTATATACCTCAAATTCAATTATCAACACGAGTATTTCCTCCTTCATCTCATGGAAGTAAGAAAGCAGCAACATATCCTAGTATGGAGTCAAATGGTGAAGATATCAAACATCTTCTACAAGAAACTAATGTGGCATCATCTAACAATATAGTACCTAAAATATCTTCACAAGCAAATGTGGTAACAGAAATTGGCTTAGCACCTGCAAATGATCCTAATACATGGATTATGCCAATGCTTTTACCAAGGGAAACAAACCTAGCTCTACCAAATGAGTTAGATGAAAAAAGGCTAGAACATCTTATACCAGGCTTAAGGAGAGTCCACACCACACAAAGGAGATCCACAAGTCATGAACAACAAGAACAAGATGAGATAAGTGACACAACATCAGACATTGGAACATATATAGAAAGTGTGACAGATTCTCTCAAATATGAATTTCTATCTATCCATGATAGTAGCCCACAAGCAATAGACATGACATATGACAACCAACCACTCATTAATGATGACATTGCCTACGAGGATATACCAGTTCATCCAAGATCAGTAAAACATGTTTAGGATAACCAGGTGTGCATGATATCAAAGGCTTCTTCAGCAGAGGAAAGCAATGATTTACCCCTTGTACATTCACATTTGATTGACTGGGGGAACGAAGAGTCACCAATTCTAGACTTGTTTGATAATGATGAAGCTATCGCAGAATTCCTTGTTGTTAGAGAAGGGTTTCCCCATGGTGATCATAAGGAAGGGTTTGTTATAGACTTGGATAGAATAGCATACTTTGGGGAGGCAAGTTCCTCTATGTCAGAAGATGGAAATGATGGTGATAATAATGATAAAAACAAGTTAGACACTCTTCATATTGATCAAGAAAGTTCAGCATTACCCGTGGAAAAGACTGAAGAAATCAATATAGAAGAAGGAGAGCTTATACACAATATCCACTTAGTAAAATCATTAAATCAGAAAGAAAAGGACAAGTTCATGTAGTTATTCAAACAACTTTCGCTCAATTTTGCTTGGTCATATGTAGATATGCCAAGTCTAGATCCGGAATCAGTATTGCATCACTTGTCGTTGTTACTAGGAATCAAACCATACAAACAAAAAATCAAAAAGATGCATCCATAGATCGCATTGCTGGTAAAGGTAGAACTACAGAAACTTCTAGATGTGGGTTTCATTAGACCTGTTGACTATGCAGAGTTGATATCCAATCTAGTACCTATGACTAAACCACTTGGGGGCATAATAATTTGCACATATTTCCAAGATCTAAACAAGGCATGTCCTAAGGATTGTTTCCCATTACCTAACATAGACATGATAGCTGATCTAACCATTGGGAATGAAATGCTTTCACTAATGGATGGTTTCTCAGGATACAACTAGATCAGAATTGCACCAAAAGATCAATACAAAACTGCATATACATGTCCATGGGGAACATACTATTGGAATGTCATACCATTTAGTCTTAAGAATGTTGGAGCAACATATCAAAGGGCTATGACAATATTATTCCATGACATAATCTGCAATATCCTAGAAGACTATGTTGATGATCTGCTGGCTAAATCACAAACAAGAGAAGGTCACCTTGAAGTCCTTGCTAAGATATTTGATCGATTAGAACAATACAATGTTAGATTAAATCCAAAGATGTGTGTGTTCAGTGTAACAGCTAGAAAACATCTAGGCTTTATTGTTTCTAATAGAGGAATTGAGGTAGATCCAGCAAAGTTCAAAGCAATCATTGATATGCAACCACCATCAACACTCAAGCAGTTAAGAGGATTACAAGGAATATTATAGTCTATTAGAAGGTTCATAGCACAGCTAGCAGATAAATGTCACCCATTTCAGCATTTACTCAGAAAATGAGTCACCTTCAAATGGACAGAATAGTGCAAAGAAGCTTTTCAAGCTTTCAAAGATTATCTTTTGAATACTCTAGTATTAGTTCCACCTACTCAAGGAAAGCCTTTATTACTATATATATCAACAACAAACTCATCTTTGGGAGCCCTTTTTGCACAGCATGATGATCAAGGAAAGGAAAGAGAAATCTACTATATCAATAGAACCCTTATCGAATATGAGCTTAATTACAATCCCATAGAAAGGGCATGTCTAGCAGTCATCTTCGCATCTCAGAAGCTTAGACACTATATGTTGAGTCACAAAGTCCAACTCATAACACGATTTGATCCACTCAAGTATCTGTTGAGTAGAGCAACATTAACTGGAAGACTAGCCAAGTGGGTTATGATTTTAAGTGAGTTTAATATAGAATACATGGCTAGAAAGGAAATTAAAGAGCATATTATAGAAAATCAATTAGCAGAAGCTCCCTTGCAAGACAGTCACCCACTACTAGTGGATTTTCCTAATGAGTCTGTGTTTACATTGACAGCATCCACCACTTGGAAATTGTACTTTGATGGTTCTTACACAAATCATGGAGGAGCAGTTGGGATTCTTTTCATCACTCCTCAAGATGATTCTATCCCAAAGTCATTCCGAATCAATTTTCCTTGTACAAACAATATAGCTGAATATGAAGCTCTCATCATAGGACTTTGTACTGCTATACAATGGATGATAAAAGAACTACAAGTGTATGGTGACTCACAACTAATTGTCAATCAAGTCAATGATGAGTATAACACAAAATATGATAAACTAATGTCTTATAAACAAATGGTAGAATATTGCAAAGAACATTTCAGTAACATCACTTTTAAGCAGATTCCAAGAATGCAAAACAAGGCAGCAAATGCCATGGCTAAAATAGGGTCTCTCCTAGACATGCCTAATAATGAAACTCAGTTTGAGTTCATTGTAGAACAGTTGATGGTACTAGCATATGAGATTCCCTCATCAGAATATGTATGTATCATTATGGGTCCTGAATCCCCATGGTATAATGAGATATAAGCATACTTACATAATCAGTATGTGTCTCCTAATCTGTCAAGAAATCAAAAGAAGACTCTTATTCGTCAATTGCCTAGACATGCCATTATCGTTGACACATTGTACAGAAAGAGTCTAGATGGAACACTTCTTTGATGTCTTAATTTTGAAGAAGCGCAACTTGCCTTAAAAGAGGTACATGATGGAATTTGTGGTGCACATCCAAGTAGCCCTACACTATTAAATAAGTTACTAAGAACTGGATACTATTGGCCTACTATGGAAAAGATGTCTATAAATAAGTACATAAGTGTAGACAATGTTAAGTGCATAGGGACCTCATTCATGCACCAGCATAGGATCTCCAACCTATCACATCACCATGGTCATTTTCACAGTGGGGGTTGGATCTTGTTGGTAAAGTTAATCCTACTTCATCCAATGGGCACAAATTCATCTTAACTACCAAGTATTTCACCAAATGGGTAGAGGCAATCCCTCTAACATACACCACTGGTAAGAAGATAGAAACATTCATGCTTAACTACATCATCTGTCGGTATGGGATTCCAATGTGTATAGTGACAGACAATGGACATCCATTCAAGAATCAAGAAATGAAATAACTGTGTGAACAATTCCATATACAACAGAGATTTGCAACACCCTATTATCCGCAAAGTAATGGAAAAGAAAAGGGAACAAACAAAATAATATTGAAGATCCTGAAGAAAGTTGTCACTGGCGCAAGATGGGACTGGCATCTCCAGTTAAATCTCACTCTTTGGGCTTACAGAATAGGGGTATGAAAACCTACGGGAGAAATGCCCTATTCATTGGGCTATGGTCCAAAAGAAATATTACCCATTGAAATAGAACTAGCATCTTTAAGAGTCTCCTTAAAACACGTCATATCAGAGGAATACTATCGAGTTGCAAGATTGCAAGAGCTTGAAATGCTCAATGAAAAGAAACAAACTGCTTTAAATCACTTGCAAGGCTACCAGAATAGACTAAGAAGGAGTTAAAATAAACGAGTATGACCAAGGAATTTTGAAGTGGGGGATCTAGTTCTCAAGGAAAACCAAACAAACCTAGCAGAGCGTGAAAAGCCAAGAAATTTTGAACCTAACTAGCTAGATCCTTTTATCATAACAAGGTTCATAGGAAACGAAGCATATAAGTTGGCTACTATAGAGGGAAATCCACTTCGTGAATCTATGAACATCATGCACCTTAAACGATATTACATATAAAGGGTTAGGTTAATGTAGATTTTATTTTCTGCATTACATATCATTTTATTAAAAAGCATTGCATCGCATATAGTTTTGTTTTCAAATGCATCGCATTCACAAAAATTTTGCATTAGCATATAACAACATCAATAAAACAAGTCAACTGTCCAATTTTATCATCTATTTGCATTCAAGAGAAACAAGGGCAGTCCCCTTTCTTAGATATTCAGACATGAAGTCCTTAAGATCCTAAGGTCATACATTTTTAACATCACCCCATGACGATGATTTACTTATGGTTAGGTAGAGCTTTCACTATCTGAGACTTGTTAACCCAAAATATTTCAATTTCTATATCTCAAACACATTAATAAATCTCTAATTCATTCTAGACACTTAGTTGATCATATGACTAGTGAAAAATCCAATATTCTACTTCAGTGTCGTTGTAGTTGTCACACCCAAGTAGGTTTCATTACTTACAAGTCAAGGCAAGAAAACAAAAATAAAAAGTTCTATGCCAAATATCCATCTCAAGGCAAAAGAGAAATGATATATAACTGAAATATCATGCATACAAGTATGATAAAAAGCTTGACTATGGTAACATGCAAATAAATCCATCAGGGCTATGGATGCCTGCTAGAAATGGAGCAATATTTGAGAGATTACAGTGTATATCCTCATCAGAGCCCTAAAAGCTTGCTAGCAGTGAGGCTCTATCTGGGATGCTTTTGAAGTTAGAATAATCCATGTAGCTAGTCATATAGGATGCTAAGGATCTTCAGCAAACACAAGAGAAGGAATTAACTCATTTGCACACCCATGGGCAAAAGAAGATCAAAGTTTCAAGAATCAATGGGGAAGTTTTTCGTGTCTCCATTTGTAAATCCTAGTCACTAAGTGTGTTAATTTGGATGTTCCAAAGGATATTGAGGACCGATTGACCGCTTATCTGTGAAATGTTTTGTACCTCTAATTCAATTGGTGTATTACAAAATGCTAAACAAACACAGTCATCCTTGTCAAAATAGGAAATGCATCTTCATCATGCATATTGCATTAAAATAGATCATGTTGAAAATTCATTGTCTTTGTATGTATCACCTAGATCATCATATCATAACAGGTCTACATACTGGGGCATAACTGAAAAAATCACTAAAAAACATATAAAGTCCTGAAAAAATCCAAAAAATAGTGAAAAATAAAAAAATCACTAAAAAACATATAAAGTCCTGAAAAAATTCAAAAACATTGAGAAAACACAAAATACCAAAAACATCCATATATGATCCTGAAAAAATCAACCAAAAACATTCAAATACAATCTTGAAAAATCTACCAAAAACATTCAAATATCAATCAACAAAATCCAAAAACAATCGAAAATCAATCACAAAACTTGCAATAAAATGTCTTGCAATAATCAAACACCCTAGCAGATATCTAGCAAACTCTTCGCATGAAGTTAACAAAGGATACAACTATCCAGTCAAACATCTACAATCAACTGATCAAACTATCTTATCAATCATATCATATCCATATCAAGTGATCATTATCTTGTCTTAAACAAAGATGGATACACTTGAAATCAGACAGGTCAGTCTTAAATAGGGTCCATGCTTTCTGAGATCAGGCATTATCAACCATCACATCAAGAAACTGAGAACGAAGGCACATATCAGTATAGTTGCTGAATTTAGTCTTGGTCAGTCTCTATCTTTTATCATTTGGTGATAGGTTATGTTCCTATGCTACTCAAGGATGTCCACAAGTGACTAGAGGAGGCCTTATGGGCATTATCTTTTTCTTTGTTTGTTGTTTGTGGTGTGAACCAATGAAGTTCTAGAACAATTTCTCTAGTGGGTGTCTGTGATAGGAGCATTCAGTTTGTGAATGCCACACATACCTCGACCCCTAGCGTAATTCCCAGAATGGAGGGTTCCCTCCTTGTCTGCTATGTGTTTCTTTCTTCAATGAGATATCTTTACATCTTGGTTCCTTATACCCTGATGTGCTAACCTCCATTGTTTCATCATAAGGCTCAATGATGAATATATCTCTCTATGAATAAATGACACAAGTTTGTGAATCAATCATTCTCATTTCACCTCATATGCTTATTTCTTGTTTGTTGATTCTTTTCTCATCATCTCTTTCTGAATCATATTCTATCATCTAACAGTATTCTTTCATCAATCTATTGTCTCTTTCATCTTACAAACATTTCTTCAAAGGTATATATGATTCAAAAGAGATAAAGCAATATTCTAACATTATCAAACAAAAACATATTGCATTCATTTTAGGTTAATTTCACTTTTTAAACTGCATTCATTTTAGGTTCATTCCATATTATATATTGCATTCATTTTAAATCATATGCATATAGTTTAAATTATATTCATTTAGTCATTTTCATTATATTAATATAGTATAAGTGGAATTAGTTCATTTGAATTGCATTCATTAATCATATCCATCATATTTGTATCTTGTAAGATTGCATTAAATTAATCATTACATTAGAAGCATATAGAAAACATTGCATTAAACCATGTAGAGATCACTCAAAAATCATATAGACATGCATCACTTAACACATATAATCATACATCATAAAAGAACGTAAAGCATAATAGATCGCCGCCAAAAAACTGCATATCATATATATATAACTCAAAAAATGGTAATGTGTCAGAATACAATCATCAGAAAATGCCCAAAGGCTCATATAACATAATCTAAAGTGTCTCAACCCACACTGCCTCTATCTCCAAGTGGATCCTGTTTGCTAGATCCTACCCTGAGATGTCCCAAAGATGTCCGAGGTGGACCCATGATGCCAGTGCTACTAGTATCTCTCGAGGTAGATCTGCCTGATCTCCTACCAACTATATACACACTATAGCTAGGAACTCGCTCTCCCTCTAGGAAAACTCTCTCATACTCTTGACATCAATACATATGCTCCTCAAACAACTAAATAATGTGCTCATCACGTGTCAGCCTACCTGTATTAGAGGCCCTGTACTGATCATATACATCATGTGCCAACTGAGCCCTCCTCACTCCGTCATCTCTCTCCCTCTAGAGACAATCCCTCTCACTAGAAATCTAGTCTCTCTCCCTCTCTAAGGCACCATAATCCCTGTGGAATAGATCCCGCTCATCACCCTGTCGCTCCCTTAGTCTAGCCACCTCATCCTCTAGACTCCAAATCCATGCTCTTATAATCTATGGATCATCATAATCCCCATCACCACCTGGTCCTCCATCCCCACTCCCCTCTGTAGTTGGTGCATCCTCTAACTCGAGCATGTCAGTATCATCCCCATCCTCACTGCTCAATTATCCTAAAGTTGAATCATCATCATCTCCACTACTAATAGACTTAGTGTCTCCACTGATTTCTATGTCCTTGTCTCCCTCCTCATCTCCTCCCCCACCCTCATCTCCTTCGTCATATCCACCATCTCCCTCCCTATCAACCCTCCTCTGTTATCTTGAATGACGTATTTGTTGAGGTGTGATAGGAACCGTCAGATCAGTAAGTGGAATAGGCCTATGTCTGGCCCACCATGCATCATACAGAGGTGTCATCCCCAATCTACAACACTTACCCTCCAACCCCACTGTACTTCCTAAAGTGTATCAAACTCTGCAGCAGCAACATGCGGTTGTATACATGCACCCCAATCTAAAAACTCACGAGAAACATGAGCAAAATAAGTTGTGATAGTAGGTACTCCATGTACCTCCCCAAACTGCCTAAGTACCCATCCAGGTAGGTACATCTCAATGATCCTTTGTGTCTCCAAAGTCCTACCAATGAGATATCTCAGCTCTCTGCATAATGGTAAATGTTGGTCATCGTCTTCCCAATCGGGGCAATCCAGGTATGGTCTCCAAATAAAGTGTTTTAAAATATCAAACTGATGTCGGCAATACAATGTGTTACCCGAGCCCTTGTGTCTAATCTTGGGTGTATTTGTGTATGCATATGGCTCCTCAGGTTGTAAATCAACATGAATAACTGGCCTAGAAATAGAAATGTGCTCCCAAGCCCAAGTCTGGAGCAATGTAACGCCACAACTGACAGATCTGTATCTCAAGTAAACAATGTTGTGCATTTGATAATAAACCATCTCTAAGAGACAAGAACCCCAAGCATAGACATGCCGATGAACGTTCATATCATCAAGGAATCTACCCCATCTGACTGGGAATCCATGACCTCTCCTATCAGGGATAAGTACACTGCCTACAATACTACATAATACTATAGTGAAATCATCATAGTCCAAATGAGCCCATGGTATATCATAATGACCACTGATCTGTAAGTCTTGCTCATCACACTCAAAAAGAGCACACAGTCCTATGATAGCATCATCATGATCATATACAACTCTGTCTCCATGAATGGGAATATGGAGAATCCACCAGACATCCTCTAATGTAATGGATGTTTCACTGGTAGGAAGATGGAATGTACACATCTTGGAATGCCACCGCTCAATTAATGCGGTAATCAAGGCCTTGTTGGTCGTAATCTCTTGCAGATGTAACATGTGATATAAACCTAGATGTCTGATATGTGCAACCTCCTCATCAAGTAACTGATCACACAAATCGAGACCACTGGGTCTACTCTGTCGGCAGTATAGCACTCCAATATTCTCCTACACAATAAAAATGATGAAAATGTCAAATACAGTATCACGAGAAAAATCACCATACGCATGACAACAAAACACTTATTTCAAAAGAATGTGTTACAATTAGAGCTAGTGCATTACATTTGTTACTAATGTGTTACGTTTATAGTGATTGTGTAACAGTTAACATGAATGCATGAAGAAATTCACCTATGCGTAAAAAGATAGTCGTTTGCGTAATACTTAACATGCATGCATAACATTTATACTATTGTGTGACCGTGAAATTTAACATGAATGCATGACATTTAACACGATTGCATAAAATTTGACATATGTATGCCTAAAGCTTAAAATTGAGAGCTCTAGAAAAATTTGGAAAAAATGACAAAAAAAGGCAAAAAAATTGAGCAAAATTTTGGATACTTACCATACCGCCCATCCCAGGTGGTCTCTAATATGAATGTACTTGTTTGGACAAGTGTTGTCATGCCCTAATACCAGCCATGATGATCAAACACTCGCAAGAAAGCACTAAAATCACAATGAACTCCAAGAACTCAAAATAATGCAAATGAGCAAATGAAAGGTCAAAAACACTATTTATAGCTCAAAAGTAGGGTTTTTACCACTCTGACGGTCGTGGTCCCCCTGAACTTCAACACACTTGTAGGCCAGTCAAATGGACTCAATATCGCACAAAACTTCATACGATTGCTCACTAACATTGTATAAAAAAAATGGTCTCAAATTCAAAAAAAATCGACCACTTTTTTCGAGGGGGCATATTTACACTATAAAGCATCACTGGGACATACCGGGGTAGAATTTTTTGTTTTCTTTGAAACAATGTCGAAGTCTCAAAGAGGGGCAAATGTAGACACCTAAAAATGTCTCATTGATCATGTACTAATTATTCCTCTAATTGATTAAATAATTATTTAATTATTTAATTAAGCTAATTAATCTTATTCTTCTAAAATCATATTTTGATTATTTATTTCTATTTCTAATCAATTAATCATTTAACCCTTCTCTTAATATTAATTAAATATTTATTTAATTAATTATGATTTAATACCTTTAATTCAATAATATTTATTATTTAATTAAATTTAATTTCTAAAATAATTAAATAGTTTCTTTAAATTATTTAATTAACTAATTTTCTTCAAATTCAAATTCCAAATCCCCAAATTCTAATTTTGTTTAATTTCATTTATTCTTCTAAGTAAAATTCAAATTCAAATGCTTCTAATTTATTCTAATTTCAAATACATGTGCATGATTTCAAAAATCAAATTGAAAATCAAAGTCAACCCTGGTATAGCCAGGATAGGTTGTGTTATTCACTCTAGAGAAAGGGAAGAAGTGGTTGCTATCGCTAAACCTATAGGGACAACCACTAATAATGTGGTAGAAGCCACTGCAGTGGTAGAAGGGATGTTGCTCTGCCATGAATTAGGTATCTAGAATCTGGAAATTGAAGGAGACTCTGCAATCATCATCAATTCCCTCAAATCAGACTGGAAAATCAACAATTTAATTAAAAAGGTCAAGGACTTTCTTCCCTATTTCAACTCTGTTATCATCAATCATACTTACAGAGAAGGAAATCATAGAGCAGATGAACTTGCTAACATAGGAGCAGATAGCAAGGAGCTCAAAATCTTAGGCAAAACCAATGCTCTGCCTGATAAGGCAGTGCCTTCATCCACCTAGATTTTATCATATGTCATCCCCAACAGGTTGGTAACCCGGGCTCAATCCCCCATCTCCTCCCACCTTCTCTCCCAGATACAAGCAATAGCCTGCTCCAGTCCCTTTCAAGTATTTCAACCGTTCTAGGTTTATTTTATCACTCCTCCTAAATCTTTGGCCTTCCTTCTACGAGAATATCTTTAACCTTCATCCCTTCTCTTCTCCATCCTTGATCCATTTTACCTCCCTTACATATTCAGAAATAGGAATCCAATGGCCCAAACCTTGAATTCAGGATCAGTCATTGCTTCCCTCACAGCTTGAGAGATACATTTGCAAGGAAATGTATCAATATATATATATATATATATCTGTGTGTGTGTGTGTGCATGTATATATACATGTATATGTATATATATATATATTCATATTTACATATATTTATATATATATATACACATATATTCATATTTACATATATGTATATTCATAAATACACATATATGTATGTATATGTTGATACACATGTAGTCATACTTATATATATATATATAGATATATACATACTTGTATTTATTTAGATATATATATTGTTGGCATTATGTGAACCGGTATGAGGACATAATGACATTGTATGTTGTTATTGATATCAATATGCTGAAGAGGTGAGAACCAGCATATGTGAGAACCGGTATAACACTGTGAACCGGCATTTGTGCCAAACTGAAGCGGTGTGTTTGTTCAAGGTGAACCGGCACATGGAAGTGTTGTATGACTACTGATTGGTAGTCTCAACTTCAGGGTTTCTGATTGGAGTGCTTCAAGCTTGTGTGGCTCAACCGATGAATCTGTGTGATGAGTCAGAATGATAACAAAGAACAGATTGTGTTGCCACGTAAGCCTTGTGTGCGTGAAGGATCTTGCATGAAGGAGATTGTTCCTATCTACCTCAGGAATGTGTGAAGTCTGTAAATGATGATAACGTGTGATGGGTTATCAGCCACCATGAAATCGGTGGAAAACGAATGATGGAGATTAATGCAGTGTGCTCAACGGTCAGGATTGAACCGTTTGAATTCCTTAACCTAATAGGTTTAGGGTTTAGGGTTTAAGCTACCAACCTATCTGTTTTCCTATAAGGTCGATGTTGTGATTCTTTCTAGGGTTGTTGGCAAAAGTTATGTGTGTATCCAAGAGAAGAGATACATGATTCTTGCCAGACCAGAGGAGAGAAATTATACCTACAGAGTGTAAGTGCAGAAGGTGAAGAGGAGCTTAAGCAGATCTGCATTGGCATTGAGTGTTGTTACCAGATCATTGGAATACCTGTTGATCTCTAACCACTTCAACAGTTGAGAAATCCCTTAACTGGGTAGCCTTAATCAGCTTGTTGTAAATCCTTTAACAGGGTGACTCAAACCATTGAGTTCTTGAAATCCTCTAACAAGGTAATCTTTAACAGGGTTTAACCCTTAACCGGGTATTCTAGCCATCCCTTAATTGGGTGATCCCTAATAGGATCCGTTCCTAACAGAACCTATTGTATTAGTCTTTAACTGGACTAGGCTCCTAACACAGTGGACTTCTAAAGAGTTCAAAAACAAGCTTGTGGGTATTCATCCCCACCGTGATTTTTCCCAGTTGGGTTTCCATGTCAAAAATATGTGCGTCATGTGTGATGTCTTCTTCATGTGATGCTATGTCATTTTCTGTCAAGTAGTGAATCATGTTGATCTAGTTGCTTATATGTACATCTTTGATGGTAGATTACTTGTTCATGCATTAGGGTGAAATGGAAATGAAATGTTAGATTGTATGAGAAGTGTCAACCGGTTTATGCTTGTCTCAGTTATTCTAGGTTTTGTTAGTTGTACTCTATTTAAGGACCGGTGTTACTGTTTGTCTATCAATGCACAGTGTCTACAGACAAACCGGTTCAAGAGTGTGTTTTTGTTTGTATTGATTCACCCCCCCCCCTCTCAGTACTGGTTTGGTACTATTCATTCATCATTGAGTTATCAATTGGTATCAAAGCATCCTCCAGGTCCTCTATGTTATAAGCTTAACCGCTTGAGGTAAAGATCCCAGTCAGATGATGAAGAGGGAAGGTCCAAAGTTTAATAGGGAAAACTTCAATATATGGAAAGATAGGATGAAGATATACATTAGAAGCATGGGTGCTCAACATTGGAGCTATGTTGAGAATGCCTATGTTGCCCCTACCGGTACTCTCACCGATGACCAAAAGAGAGAGATGCAGGAGAATGGGCAAGTCATGGAAGCCCTAGTTAGTAGTTTATCTGACATTGAGTTTATTAATGTCCAAGATAAGGTAAATCCCAAAGAGGTATGGGATACTCTTAAAAATATCTATGGCGGTGATGAGCATGTAAAACAAGCTAAGGAAGAAAGCCTTAGAGGGAAGTTTGAAGACATGCAGATGATTGAAGGTGAGACCATTCAACAGTATCGAATAAGAATCAAAACCATTATTGGAGATATCAAGAGTGCAGGTGGTAAAATGGAAGACTCCATTGTGGTAAGCAAAGTCCTGAGATCCCTATTGTCAGTCTATGCAATAAGGGTTGTTGCTATTTAGGAGCTGAGATCAATAGACAAGACTAAGGTATCCCTAGACTCCATCATTGCAAAGTTAACAGCCTATGAGCTAAATAGTTTTGATGGCAGTGTTCAAAAGATTGAATCAGCTTTTAAAGCTTCTGTTGTACCATCCAGAAAAGGAAAAGAAGCTAGCACCAGTGGTGAACCAAGATAGAGTAGAGAAATGGATGATGAGGAGATTCTGATGGCATTTGAAGCTCTCCTTGCTAGGAAACTTCCTAAAGGAACTGGCAAATATAGAGGTAAGCTTCCTTTGAAATGTTTTTCTTGTAACTAGATAGGACATATTGTTGTAAACTGTCCTAATGGCAACAACAAGGACAAACCGTAAAGGTTCAATAAATTCAAAGGAGGAAACCGGAGAAACTATTTTGTGGTAGTTGATGAAGGTGTCACAGATGAGGAATCAGAGGATGAAGAAAATGAAGATATTGTGTTTGTTGCTGTCAAGGAAGATGTGTCAGACAAGAAGGCTCTTGTCTCCCAGTTTGATAATTCCAATGAGTGGATCATTGACAGTGGTTGTTCTCACCATATGACTAGTGACCGGAGTAAGTTTCTATCCTTGGAAGAGTATGATGGTGGTGTGGTTCGCTTTACTAATGATGCACCATGCATGGTCAAAGGAAGAGGGTCCATCTCTCTGAATGGAAGGAGTAGTGCTGACAATGTGTACTGGGTTGATGGTCTCAGACACAACCTTCTAAGTGTTGCCCAGCTAAATGACAGTGGTCTCACTCTAGAATTCAAGAATGGTGAATTGGTGGCCACCGGCATGCAGACCAAAGGTAACCTATTTCAACTGAATGCAAATATAAGTACTTGTCTTATGGCTAAATTTGATGATAGCTGGATATGGCATAGGAGACTCTGCCATGTAAAATTTGATAACATTGTGAAGGCTAGTAAGATCAAGGTAGTTAGAGGGTTGTCGGTGCTAAGCAAACTGGATAATAACTTGTACAGAGAATGTCAATTGGGGAAAATGTCTTCCTCAACCTTTAAAGGTAAATGTTTCACTGCTGACAATTTGCTTGATCTTGTGCATACTGATTTGTGTGGTCCTATGAAAACTAGAAGTGTGCAGGGTGATAGGTACTTCAT
This sequence comes from Cryptomeria japonica, assembly GCF_030272615.1. Taxonomy (NCBI): domain Eukaryota; kingdom Viridiplantae; phylum Streptophyta; class Pinopsida; order Cupressales; family Cupressaceae; genus Cryptomeria; species Cryptomeria japonica. The sequence continues at coordinate 291,492,776 of NC_081412.1, forward strand.
GATTCTCACTGATGACTACTCATGAATGATGTGGGTCACATTCTTGAAAGATAAGTCAGAAGCTTTTGTAAAGTTCAAATCATTCAGAGCATTAGTGGAGAAGGAAAGCGGTAAAAGGATCAAGTGCCTGAGAACTGATCAAGGAGGGGAATTCACTTCCAGTGAAATCAACTACTATGAAGAACATGGCATCAAGAGGCAACTGTCTACCCCCCAGACTCCACAGCAAAATGGCCTCACAGAGAGGAACAACCGGACTATGGTTGAAGTAGCTAGAACCATGTTGATTCAAGGAAAGGTAGCCCACACCTTTTGGAGGGAATTGGTGAGCACTGCAGTCTACACAATGAACTGAGTACTCATCAAGAAAGGTAAGGATAAAACTCCTTATGAGTATCGAACCAGTAAGACACCTGTGGTTAGCTACTTTAGAGTGTTTGGTAGCAAATGTTACATTAAGAGGAGTGAACACCAGAGAAAATTTGATGCTAAATGTGATGAGGGAATATTCTTAGGGTATTCCACCAAGAGAAAAGCTCTCAAGTGTTTCAACAATAGGACTCAAAGAATCATGGAAAGCATCAATGTAAGAGTTGATGAGACCTCTAAGAAAACTAAGGAAACCGGTAGTGAGCAAGCGGTAAATGAACCAATTGCAACCTTCTAGGAACCGGTTGTCAATCAACCAAGTACCAGTAACAGTGTTCCTACACTGGTAGATGTAGATGCTAATACTGATGGAGATGAGGATGAAGAAGAAAAGCAAGAGGAATCTATCAAGACCATTCCTCGATATGTTAAGCTAAATCATGATCCTAAGAAGATCATAGGAGATAAGGATGTAGGAATCCTTACAAGAAGAAAGGTCAGAGAAAACTCATGTATGATCTCTGAATTTGAGCCTAAAATATTCAAAAAAGCACATAAAGATGAAGACTGGATCAAGGCAATGGAAGAGGAACTTGACCAAATAGAGAAAAATGGTACATGGTCTTTGGTACCCAGACTGGAGCATAAAAATATCATTGGTACTAAATGGGTTTTTAGAAATAAGCTGAATGAGGATGGCACAGTGATTAGGAACAAAGCCAAATTGGTGTGCAAAGGATATTCTCAAGAAGAAGGAGAAGACTATGGAGAAACCTTTGCTCATGTAGCCAGATTGGAAGGAGTTCATATGCTTCTTGCATATGCAGCTTTTAAAGGTTTCAAAGTATATCAAATGGATGTAAAATCTGCATTCCTAAATGGTGTACTTGAAGAGGAGGTGTATATAGAGAAACCAGATGGGTTTGCCCTATCTGAAGATAGCGACATGGTATGTACACTACATAAAGCCTTATATGGTCTAAAGCAGGCACCTAGAGCATGGTATGAACACTTGCATTCCCATCTTGTGAATATTGGATTTGAGAGAACAAGTGAAGATAGCAATATCTACTTGAAGTCTGAAGGAGATCAAATCCTGATCTATGAGGTATTTGTTGATGACATTATCTTTGGTGGAGATGACAAGATGAGTCATGAGTTTGTAGATAAGATGAAGAAAGAGTTTGAGATGTCACTCATAGGGGAGATTAAGTTCTTCATTGGATTGCAGATCCAGCAGATGAGAGATGGAATCTTTATCACTCAATCCAAGTATGTCAAAGAGGTGTTGAAGACCTTTGGCATGGAAGATAGCAAACTAGTTGGTACACTAATGGTAACCGGTTGTAAACTATCCAAAGAGGATGACTCTACATTGGTTGATGAGAAGGAATATTGATCCATGATTGGTAAGTTACATTATGTAGTGCATAGCAGACCAGATATTGCACATGCAGTTGGCATTACTGCAATGTTCTAGAAAAGTCTAAGAGAATCCCACTTGGTTGCAATCAAGCGGATTCTTAGGTATCTGAAGGGAACTATTGACTATGGATTGTGGTATCCATATAGCAAGGATTTCAACTTGAAAGTATACACAGATGTTGATTGGGTAGGTAATGTAAATGACCGGAAAAGCACAACCGGTGGTGCATTCTTTCTCAGTGGTAGACTAGTCTCATGGATGAGTAAGAAGCAGAGTTGTATCTCTCAGTCTACAGCGAAAGCAGAGTATGTTGCAGCTTTCATGAACTACACTTAGACAATTTGGATGAAGCATGTATTAAATGGCTTCAAAGTTCCTGTATCTGAACCAGTAAGTATATTGTGTGACAATACTACTGCAATTAATATCTCCAAGAATCTGGTTTTATATTCTAGAACCAAGCACTTTGTGTAATACCCTAAAAATGGTCATATAAACCATGGGCCCCTAATCTCGACAACATCACCAAGGTCCTAAAAAAAGGCAATTAAATAAATCTTGAGCACATTATTAATTCTTTAATCATCAAATATCACATGGCATATCAACTACTCAATATTAATTAAATATTTATTTAATTAATCAAATCATTTCCAATAATATCATTTTGATCAGTTATCCCATTTTAATTTATTAAATATTCTTGCATATTTAATTAATTAATAAATTTGCCATTCAATCATGCAAAAAGGATTAATTTATTATAAAAGATGAATTAATTTATTACAAAGAGTTGAATTGAAAATAAAACAAAAAGAATTGAATTGAGAGAGAAATCAAACTTGAGATATTATTTCTTTTTCTAAATTTAGAACTTGAAATCAGAAAAGCAATTTAATTGAATTATTGAATTATTCTCTAAAATTGGAACTCAAAGCTTTTCAGAAAAACAAGTTTAGGTGCATTGAAAAAAAAAATTTCTTGAATAAATTAAAGAATTATCTATTTTTATCCTATATGCATGGGATTAATTTATTATTATTTTTCAATGCAACTTGGACTTCTAATTTGAATGCATTTCAATTAAACTATAATTGGAATCTATCTTAAGGTTAACTGAATCTGATTTCTTAATTATTTTCAATTAATCCTAAATTGAGCTATTTCTCTTGCAATTCTCTATAAATTCAGTCTTCAGCTCTCATTCCAAATTACTCTAGAGATTTTTGAGAACACGCTTGGAGATTATTATCACGCTAATTTCACTCTAGAGTCATTGAAGATTATTGTGCTTTTTAGATTGTTTACATCCATTTTCCATTCATTATTGCTTGCATCCATTGTTGTTTGAATTGATTATTGCTTGAATTATTCATTCATCTTGCATCCATATAGCTTAATATCATATAGATTAAATCCTTTGTCTTAGTGTAGTCTAGTCACTAGTATTGCTTATAAAAAATCTGAGAGCAATCTTATACTCACATCTTTTAGAAGGCAATTGGTTGCTTTGCTATGGTTTATTACTTATTGATTATTGATTACTAACCATGCATATAATGACTTAATTGAAGTGTTGTGCTTGCAGCTACAGGTTCACTTTTTCACACACATCTCTGGTGCCCACCGTGGGGCTCGAAGACTACACTTTTTCTGGCCTCCAAGACTGACCACTTTTTTTTGTTATTTTCCAGATTTCAGATTTTTCATTTTTTTCGTTCGTACATCTAGTACGACAATTTTTACAGGCTGAAATGACAAACAATTGCAAATATCCTATCGTATGAGCAGATCCTCTGTCATATGAGCAGACATCATCAGCAATCTTCTTTCGCATGATACTAAATCCTGTCTCGTACGAGTCAAGTGTCTATCATACGATTTTGTATTTTCTGGTAAAAGAGGCAAATTTCATAATTTTTTCATTTCTTATTGATTATTCTGATGACTGACCCTGACTATTTATCTATCTATCTCAGAGTTTTTCACAGCCTAACTAGTTTTTGCAGAACGCTTGTCGAAGAATATGCTTGTCGCACAAAGATAATATGACTACTGATTCATTGTCTTTGCAAGTTGTCTAAGGAGAATCGACCAAACCACGTGTATTCTTTAAATTCATTTTTAGGAACCTAACTTGCTATTTGGTTAAAGAACAAATTTGTCTTTCGTGCTTTTAGAAGATTCTGAGAGGTAGGAGAGTATGCTCTTGTCTTTTTCTAGACAATCAGAAATCCAAACCCTTGAAGCGTTTTCTTTGTTTGAGATTTGTATATCTTTAGCAGGTCTGCCCTCCCGAGGGGTTGAAAAACTCTTAAAGTCGTTACGGCCGGTGTGAGGGGAACGACCTAAGTGGGAATGGCTAAACGCCAAGTACTCCAACCCACTATAAAATAAACATGATTTGATGAAAATCAAGTCAACGACAATGCTCGGGAATAGCTCTCCTTCGTACCTTTAGGTATATTAAACCTTAGTTTTCAAGGCTGGGAGACCTCTTAATTGATTTTATACCTCGACACGCCGAACAGATCCTTAACTAAATCCAATTTAAAATTAGAAGCTACTCGGTTCACCTCCGAAAGGGGGATAATCTTTGTGCAAGAGAGATAGTAACTCTCCCAAGATACTTGTCATTTCGTGCCCCCATTAGCATTTGGAGTCGGATAATACAGCGTTGAGAATCCATTGTGTGAGACTCAACAGCCGTATTCTGATTAGCTATTGGGTGTGTACCTGAGTCTACAAGCAAAGGTTTTCTTTCCTCACCAAATTCCTTAGGGTTTGCATGATGTGATTGGAGTCACTATACATACTACTTGTTTTCTGTGTTTTCATCTCTGAAACAAAAAAAATTGAAATACCAAAAATTGGTGAAGACCAGAAACAACTCGATGAGTCAAAACTCTATCTGTGTTAGAAACTAGTCCATCCTAAATCAAAATTTTGTCTGTGTCAGAAACTAGTCCATTTTAAGTCAGAAATTTGTCCGTGTTAGAAACTAGTTTATCCTGGTCAAAAATCAGTCCATCTTAGAATTAGTCATACTCAGTTATCATACTCAACAATCGGAAAAACTCAAAATTTATAGGCTTTGTCCTATGAATAGTCATACGAGTCTGATAATCCATCATGCTGCACTAGGTCATGTGTCGTACGAGTCTACTAGTTTGTCGTCCTATACCATATTATCTATCATACGAGTCTGAGTCATCTATTGTCCTGCATTGTATCCTATCTTGTATGAGACAGAATTGCCCTCAGTCTTTTGTCATCCTAAACATGCCCATTTTTTGTACGGTACGAGGCAGCAATTCATACAAAATAGAACTATTGTCATCCTGTAGCTGCTAAATTATCGTTCGGTCTAGAAAATACTGTTGTACAAGTCTCTAGTTTTGTCAGAACAGAACAATCAAACTTGCCTAAAAATAGCTTATAGCAAACATAATACTGGTTATCAATTTTCCTGAGCATAAACAGATCAAGACAGTGTACCTCTGCCATTTGCGTTGCACGATTTGGTCGATCACCTTTCAGCTAGTTCAATCAACTACCTATCAAATTTTAGTCACTTAGATAACGTCTTATATAGGATAGATCATTCCTGAAACTAGACTGAATCTTACACTACACTTAGAATCAACTTAGATAACATCTTAGACAGGATAGATCGTTCCTGAAATCAGACTAAATCTTAGTTGTTTCTCCTAAACAATACTCTAAATAGAACAACTAGCTTTGAAATTGATCTTGACCTCTGCATCACAAAACAACTTTAGGTCACACTAATCCATAAAGATGCCTATTCAAACTAGGAGTTCTCATAAGAAACAAGCCAAAGGCAAAGAACAAACCTTCACCTATCAAGATAATCCATTCTATGTGAAGGATCCACTCACTGACATGTCATCATCATCAAGTGGACCAATTTTTGATGAACCTGAATCTCCCACCATACATGAGACAGAATACAATGATGGAAACAAAAATGACCATAATATTCCCAAAAATCATAATGACTCCACATCATCAAGTGAGACTGATGAAGACACTGAACCTCCAGAAAAAGAAATCCTTGACTGTCAAAAGGACAAAGACTTTAGAAAAATGATGAAAATTGTCATGACCCAAGAAAAGGAAGACTATTTCTTAGAACTAGCAAAACAAGGTGCCAAACTTCCTATTGGATATGATGTCCAGACACTTATTACTAAAAAGGAAGACTCACCTATACTCATGGTACACAAACAATTACTAGCCTTGCGAATGGAGGTCACAAAACTGAAGAATAAGGACAAGTCCCCAAAACAATATTCTCTGGAAACAATATGTCCCTTTCCATTTGACAAGAATCTACACATGCCTCCATATACTCCATGAGTGGAAATCCCAAAATTTGACAAATATGATGGTACCTCAAATCCTCAAGATCATGTTATGGAATTTAGTGTTGCTTGTATGGAGTTCATGCATGATCAAACGTACCTCATGCATCTCTTCCCAAGGAGTTTAAGGGGTCAAGCAATGGAATGGTTCTCAAGTCTACCCAAAGGAATAAAAACATTTGAAGAACTAATCCAACTATTTTTGCAACAATACTCATACAACATTCGACATCCTGTCACTATGATCGATCTTTGTAATACTCAACAAAAAATATGGTAACCTCTTCTTACTTTCCTCCAATGCTGGAGAAAGATGTTCTCTAGGTTACCCACGACCTATTCCAGACTCTGAGAAAATGGATATATTTGTCAATAACTTGATCCCCAAACTGAAATATAGTGTACAAATGCAAGTACACCCATCATTTAACAAAATGGTAGATAATGTCATTCGAATGGAAGATATGCTCATAAAGAAGGGGGATATCACACCTTGGAAAGAAACACAAATAGGATCTAGCTCTAAAGAGAAGAACAAGTATTGGAAATTTGACAAAGACAACAATAAGAATGTTGTTAACAATGGAGTAGTAGACACTGTTAAAACCAACTCAAAATCCACAATATTCAACTTGGCTAGTGGTACACAAGCACTTAAAGCTGCTGAGGCTGCCACAGAGAATCCACCAAAGAAAACAAAGGAATGGTTCAAAGAAAAGCCTTGGTTTTCCAAACCTAAGCATGATTTTACTCCTCTTGAAGAATCATATGAATCCACTTTCAAAACTCTATTGGCAAACAACTTGATAACACTACCAGATAACTCTAGACCATATGATCCAGATGTCAAACCAAGATGGTGGAGAGAAAATAAATATTGTGACTTCCATTGGAATAAGGGCCATAACATAAATAATTGCATGAAGCTAAAACATGAGATTCAAGATCTCATAGATGCTGGTAAAGTTGTTGTTGGGAATCATCCAACCAATGTTGATCATAAATCATTTAAGGACCCTTTGCCTATTTACGAACAAGGTGATTCCTCAAAGACCAAAGGAGGTACTAAGGTAAATTATACTTATGCCAGCCAGGACAACGTTATCAACATGATTGAGCCTTCACACTCAGAATATTGCAATGTGATTATAGTTCAAGATAAACCAAATCAATCACGATATGCAAGAACTCTAACCCAATCTCAAAAGAAAGTCACTCTCCAAGGAGCTAGTTCTTCCACTTCAGCTCAAGAAACATCAAACCCAACAGCCTTGCCAAACAAACAAAAAGAATCAACCTTGGACAAATTTAAAAGGTTAACTTCATCATCATCCTCTGGATACAATGTAGTTGAATAGTTAAAAAGGACAAATGCTCAAATTTCAATTTTTGAATTGCTACAACTCTCATCTACTCATAAGGAAATCCTAGACAAAGCATTTCTCACTACCAATGTTCCAAAAGATTTAGGCATTGATCAGTTTTAGTCTATGGTGGGTCATCTGACTTCACCTCACTATTTGACCTTCTCTGAAGAAGATGACAATTCATTAAATCATCCACATAACCAGCCATTGCATATTGAAGCGATGATCCACAAACATAGAGTCAAACATGTTTTGATAGATGGAGGCGTGGGGCTCAATATCTGTACTTATCATTTACTTACACAACTAGGATTCTCTGAAAATGTCATTGATCCAAGCAAGAAAATAACAATTAAATCCTATGATGAGGAAGAGAGGACCTCCAAAGGTCTTGTATCATTACCAATCAGAGTGGGACCGGTAGAGAGAGATGTCCTTTTCCAGGTTCTTGATATTCCATTGTCATACAATATTTTACTAGGCAGGTCGTGGATTCATGAAATGAAGGCAGTACCATCAACATATCACCAATGCTTAAAGTTTCCTTATAATGGAGCTAAAGTCAATATTCCTGTTGATACAAATGTCATCTGTAATACATTGACAAAAGGTGCAAATAATTTTGTGCCTCATAATAGGGAAGCCTCTCCAAATGAAGATCCAGAAACATTGATGAAAGACTTAGAAAAGAGATTGAAGATTAAAAATACTAGCATAGATGGCTACCAGATAGAACCGGTACTTTCATTAGTTTCTCTCCCTCCATCACCAAAACAGTTGGGCAAACCATCAGAGGCTATGAGAACATAAACTTCAGCTTCAAATACTATATATGATGGTCTCTTTGTACAATCTTCTACCTCCTTGGCGGATGAAATAGAAGAGGATGTTGTTCTTAACTAGCTCTTTAAGGAGGATAGTCAAAATGAGGAGGTACGACATTGTGAGATTTCCTCAAACCAATATGGTTGTGGTTACAAAATGATTCAACGCATGGGGTACTCAGGTACTGGTCCACTGGGCAAACAAAAAGAAGGTATTACTAAACCAATTCAGCTACAAACCAAATCCATAAATGATAAGGCTAGACTGGGATACAATCTGAAAAAGACATCAGAACAAAAACATGTTTCTAAGTCTAAGTGCTCGAAAAAGATATCGCCTTTAACATTACATGAAGCAGACACTAAACAAACAAAAGTAGAGCGTAGAAAAGAGAAAGAGGAATCAACAGTCAAGAAAGAAGAAATAGTCAGTGCCCAAGCTTTGATGTTATTAGCTACGATAATACAAAAAGTTGAGGTTCCTGAGGATATAAGAGATGAAGTCATAAGAATCAAAGAATTGTTTGCACCATTAAAAGTTCCAGTCACATATACTGGCAGGCAACAAGTAGATGATTCAAAGACTGATTCAAACGAGTATGAATGGGGTCCTGACTATCTTTCAGACACATCCAATACAGAAACTCAAAAGAATCTAGTGGTGTCATAGATGATACTCAAGAGCTGAAGTGCATAAAACTAGAGAAGGAAATACAAGAAATTAGACAAAAGAGGCAAGCAAATTATGAACAAGGATTGAAAGAAGGAAGAATACCAGAAAGCTTCTCATCTATGTGCCCTTATCCTAAAATAGAACAAATCAGTTATAGCACTACACAGGAAGATTTAGAAGCTACAGAACAAGAACCAGTCATCAGTCCAAAAGAAGCTGAATGGAGTAGATGACAACAAGTCACAGAAAAAGCAAGATCATGTCAACAAGTGTGTTAGATACAAATGACAAATGAACCACAACATGAAGGAACTTGTAGCGTTAAAGATATTGGTATTGATACCATACATATGCTTACTAAATCACCTAAAAGAGGATTGGAAACTCCATCTGATGACTCTGATGACAGTCTTGTTCATGATGATATCCACTCAACCTCAAATTCTGAATCATCTGATACAAACAATGAAAAATTTCCTACTAGTCTTATTATTGTTAAACCACAATATGACGTCCAGTCTGGCATAGTGAATGATGTTACAAGTATGTCTATTGGATTTGATCAATTAAATTCTAACGTGAACTTTAATAATCATGATTTGACTCTTCCTAGTCTCGAGACACTTACGCAAGATATCATTCCGAAACTCAACTTTTCAATCCACGGCTGTGATAACAATACCATGAACGCTCTTGAGCCTATCCAAAATTTGTCCTTAGTACATCCCGAATTGATTGACTGTACTTTACAGAACCAACCAATGGATATACCTACTTTTGCCAATGACTATACATTATCCTATTATCCCAATGTAGTCGAACCTATAAACTCTTCCACCAGTGAACAGAGTGAAAATATGACTGAAGCGAATATCAAGTATCTTAGTCGCAAAAACAAGAAAAATAAAAATAAAAGATTTGATGGCAAAAACCATATTGTGGTGGTGTCAGAATCTAAAAAAGAGAAAATAAAGGACATACCTAAAGGTGAAAACCTCTTTGAGGCGCCTGAAGGTGAGATACTTGGTATACTGCCCAATCATTTCTAGGAGGGGTCTTCCATATTGATCGAGCCAACTCAGCCAGTGAATATTGGGAATCAAGAGACACCACAAATCATTCATGTAGCTCAATCACTATCAGCAGAAGAATTGAAGGAGTTCACTCAGCTATTCTTAGAAAAGAAAATAAACTTTGCATGGGCGTACTCTGATATGCCAGGCTTGGATCTTGATCTCATTATGCACCATCTCTCAATCATGCCAGGAGTAAAACCAGTTAAACAAAAACTTCGTAAGATGTACCTGCATGTAGTGCTATTGGTCAAAGTTGAACTAGAGAAATTGCCCAAAGCTAGATTTATCAGAGCAATAGATTATGCTAAATGGATTTCCAACATAGTGCCTGTGCTGAAGGTAGATAAATCTATCAGAGTTTGTATAGATTTTAGAGATCTCAACAAAGCATGTCCAAAAGACAACTTTCCATTGCTAAATATTGATATGATAGTCGACATGACAGCTGGGTATGAGATGTACTCACTAATGGATAGATTTTTTGGCTACAATCAGATTAAAATCGCTCCTAGAGATCAAGAAAAGACAGCTTTCACCTATGCATGGGGAACCTTTTGCTGGAACATTATGCCATTTGGGTTAAAGAACGCAGGGGTGACCTATCAAAGAGAAGTTACAACTATCTTTCATGACATGATGCATAAGAATATGGAAGATTATGTTGATGACACCTTAGTGAAGACTATGAAAAGATCAATGCATATTCAAGAGTTAGGTCTTATACTTGACAGAATGGAGAAATTCAAGCTCTGATTAAATCCAAAGAAGTGTGCATTCGGAGTGACATCTGGTAAACTACTTGGCTACATCATTTAAAAGAAGGGAATCGAGGTTGATCCTAAGAAGGTCCAAGCTATAATGGAGATGCCATCTCTGAAGAACATCAGTCAAATGAGAAGTCTACAGGGACATCTCCAATCCATTAGAAGATTCATTTCTCAGCTAGCAGACAAGGCTCAACCTTTCACAAAAGTATTGAGAAAAGGAATAATATACAACTGGGATCAGCAGTGTGAACAACATCTTTGGTAGATAAAAGAGTACATGTCTAATCCACTGATATTGATGCCACATATTCAGGGTAAGCCACTAATCTTATATATATCAGTAACTGATTCATCATTGGGGGCACTTCTGGTGCAACAAGACGACAACAAAAAGGAAAGAGTTATTTATTACATCAGTAGGACATTGGTGTCTTATGAAATGAGCTACAGTATAATAGAAAAAGCATGCTTGGCATTAGTCTTTGCATCAAAGAAATTGAAGCACTATATGCTAGCACATTCAGTCAAGTTTTTGGCCAAAATTGATCCACTTAAGTATCTTTTTAATAGAGCAACACTCACCAAAAGATTGGCGAAATGGGTTATGATCCTTACAGAGTTTGACATTGAATATGTGGAACGCAAAGCCATAAAAGGACAGGTAATTGATGATCAACTTGTTGAAGCTCCACTTGAGGATACTCAACCACTACACATCAAGTTCCCAGATGAATCAATAATGCATCTTACTCAACAACCCTGGAAGATGTTCTTTGATAGTTCCTTTACTCAAAATGGTTTAGGTGCTGGCATATTATTCATTACTCCTCAGAAGTATTCAATCCCAAAGTCTTATAAGATTTTGTTTCCCTGCATAAACAATATTGTAGAATATGAAGCTTTGGTGAATGGGATAAAACTAGCCATTGAATGGAAGGTTGTTGAATTACATATCTATGGAGATTCTCAGCTGGTTATCAATCATATCAACGATACATATTAGACTCAAGATGAGAAATTGATGCCTTACAAGAGGATGGTGGATGATCTCAAGAAGTACTTTGCTTTTGTATCATTCCAATAGATTCCTAGATCAGCGAATAGAGCAGGAGATGCTATGGCCACCTTAGCATCTATACCTGAGCTATAGGAGTCCAATTTTTGCTTTGATTTCCTATTGGAAGAGTTATACTACCCCACTTATGATTCTCCCGAGACCCAAATAGTCTTTTCTATTATTGGACATGACTCATCCCGATACAAGCACATCTATTCCTATCTATGCGATCAAATTATCCCTAAAAAACTTACTTGTAACGAGAAAAGAAACCTAACTTGAAACCCTTCGCGATATGTTATCATAGCTAATGATTTATTTAGACGAGGTTTGGATGGTACATTGCTTAGATGTCTAGAAACTGAAGAATCTAAACGTGCATTATCGGAAGTCCATGAAGGTATTTGTGGATCTCATTTGAATGGTTTTACTTTAGCTCGAAAACTATTACGGGTTGGCTACTACTGGCCAAATATGGAAAAAGACGCCATAAAATTTGCTAAGACTTGTGAGAAATGTCAGCTTCATGAAAATCTCATACATGCCTTGGCAAGGGACCTCATACCATTTATATCACACTGGCCTTTTCAGCAATGGGCCTTTGATCTCATTGGTCAGATATATCCGGCTTCATCCAATGGACATAAATTTATAATAACCGCCACTGAGTATTTCACCAAGTGGGTAGAGGCAGTTCTGCTCACCAAAGCAACTGGTAAACAAGTCACCTTGTTCATCCTAAACTATATCATTTGTAGGTATGGGATACCTTCGTCCATCGTGACTGATAATGGAGGACAATTCAAGAATAAAGATCTGGATGAGCTTTGTGAGAAATTCAAAATAAAGCATCATTGGTCATCAGTATATTACCCTCAAGGTAATGGACAAGCTGAGGCATCTAACAAAAACCTACTGACTATCTTGCATGGAACAGTGAACAAATCCGAGAATGATTGGCATTTGCAGCTCAATCCTGCACTATGGGCTTACAGAACAAGTATTAGAACACCTACTAGGGCTACACCTTTCTCTTTGGTGTATTTTGAAGCAGTATTACCTATTGAAGTAGAAATACCATCTCTAAGAGTTTTGTTGCAAGGTCTTTTTAGTGATGAAGATCATACAAAATCTAGATTGCAAGAACTCGAATTGCTGGATGAGCATCGATGAGTGGCGTTTGATCATCTTAGAGTGTATCAGAAGAGAATGTCTAGAGGATATAACAAGAAAGTTCGACAAAGAGAATTTCAAGTTGGTGACCTAGTCTTGAGAGAGAATCCAAAAAATCAACAATTTCGCGACAATAAAGGGAAGTTTAAACCCAACTGACTGGGTCCGTACATTGCTACTGCAGTATTCGGCTCTGGTGTCTATCAACTCTCAAACTTGGAAGGAGAACAGCTCCGTGAACCAATTAACACCATCCACTTGAAGAAATTCTTCGCTTAGCATTCTCTGCTCTAGCAAACATGTACAGCTGAAAAAGTCCTGAAAAAAATCAAAAAAAAAAAAAGAAAAGAATAAAAAAATATAAAAGAAAAAAAATTGCCTTGGTGAAAACCTAGTAAATAGGCACCTTGGTAAAAAAAAAATGAATCTCTGCCAAGCAGGTGAAAACCTGGCAAACAGGCGCCTATTGTCCTCAAGCACTCCATCTATCAATGCAACATTGGCATTTCCCACTTTCATGCATCTTTTCTTTTGCTTGTACATATTTTCAGTCACTTTTGTGACATCCTGGTTCATTGGAACCCTCATGACTTGAAATTGATCAACGTCCTAGTCTTAGGTTAATCGACAGAGCATATTACATATCCTAAGCAGTGTCAACCAAGTCATTCTTTTGTCAATGAAACTTGGTCGTCCACTCCGAGTCAGTCACCTGTCTCTTAACTACCAAAGAGTTTTATCACTGAGTTCACAAGAAAAACAACATAACGGAAAACAATCACTAAACAGTTTGAGCTATGAATGAAAATTTTCTTTGTATGTTGTCTTTTATATTGATTTTTGATTACTGTCCCTCTGAGTAACTTGAGGAAGTCTAATGTGACTAAGAGGAGCAAGGATTGGGGGCATAATATTTTCTTTGTTTTCTGCTTGTAGGAATGGTCCCGATGATCTAGAAACATATAAATTAGTTGGGTGTCTGTGATAAGAGCCTTCACATCAAGGTGAAATCACCTCACATACCTCGACTCCACTTATTTGTATGCTATAGGGAGGTCCATATCATTTCTTTGTTTGTTTTGAGGGAATTTCTTTATGATGCAATTCGGGTCCCTGCGAAATTTGTCCAAGGATATGAATGAAAAAAGGGTCATTGCGGACAAGATAATTAATATTGCAAATTGAAAAAGAAAGGAACTCTAACCTGCCTATTGTGTTTGTTATACTCAGTGATGAATCTTAAGTATTTTAAATCTTGTGACTAGGTTTAGGTTGCATTTTGTACATCATTTTGCATATCATTTTGCATTTTTGTGAATCTAGAGTGATTCTGGTATGGTAATAATCTCTTTATCTTCTGAAGGAGAGCTGAAAGCATCATCATTACTTACGCTAAGTGGTCTTTTTATCATCATTTCTTTGATTGAGTACTTGTGTTTTGAGATGTTTTAGCTGCATACATAACATTTCACATAGCTTCATACATTTCATTATTACTCATTTGCATTATCATTTATTTGCATATAAAGAAACAAAAATATACATTCGTAATCATTTGCATTACATACATTCATATGGAAAAGAAATGCATATATATAGAATAAAGCATATAAGAGACATCTCATAAACGAATCAACACAAGTACGATGAATTCAAATTGGATCTCGTGTATATATATAATGTCAAGTATAAGAGTACAAAATGATGTCCAATGACATATACAAACTCCCATTGGAGCAAGAATCATATAGGTTACAAAAAATGGGAGTGTCTACAAAAAAAATATATATCTGAGGTACAAAAAAAGAATCATCTATCTAGCACCCTCTCCCTCATCTCCTGGTGGAGGAGGAGGAGCTTGATGCCCGAGATCCTGTCGAGGTGCTCGTGCTCCCTCTGATCTAGCCATATACTGTGAATGGGGTTTCACCTGTTGTGCAACAAGAACTACGACACTATATACCACCACATAATATGTTGCCCTACTGCTCTACAGAAGGACCTCCTATCGTAGAGACTCTATCTCTGCTCTCAATGTTGTGATCTGGTGATCACGCTCAGCCCTCACCTCAACCAACTGTCGGTCTCGCTCTGCCAGCTAAGTCTGAGCCACTATCAACTGTGACTGCAACTCTGCAAGATGTGCTCTCATCGATCATCCCGTGTCAGCCCCCTGCTCTCTCACAGGCTCTCCGCCACCATCTCCACCTATGGCTCCACTCTGCTCATCCCGCCGCTGCTGGACCTACCTCAGAGCTGCTCACTCCTCCTCTTCGCCACCCAACCTCATGCTTACTCTCCCAAGGGATCCACCCTCACCCCTCTATTGTCCACCCTCAGCTGGCACCCTACTGCTGCTAGCACCAAGATCTCCACCTATTCGCCTCAGAGCCTCGGCTCTCTGTCCCTGCCTCTGGCCCTATCTTTGGCCCTGTCCCTGTGCTAGTGCAGGGGCATCATCCTCCACATCCTCCATATGAGGAGTCTTCTCTCCCAGATCTATAAATCGAGGGAATGGATGCTGCTGAAAGTAATCCCTATACTGGGGCAATACCCCCACATCCGCTACATCCTCCAGGTAATCTCATCTCAGGCAATGTAAACCTGTTAGCTCCTACATAGCCAAAGCATACAACAATCATGGAGACCATCCCTGCCTCTCCTCATTAGCATAGCATGTATAGGTTGTATACTCCTGTGAGATCCCCTGAGGCCGACCGTACTGCCTCATCACTCGTGAAATGATGAATCGCTCCACAACATTCTGTGATCTCCCAATCAGTGGGCGTGTCACAAAAAGGTCCCTGCGAACCCTCCACCAGTCATCCCACAACTCCAATCCTCTGTATGGTCTCCAGACAACTGCTATAAGGTCATCCAACTGTCATCACCAAAATTTTGTCTTGCCTAGATGGGGCTGTGTGATATATCCGGCATACCTGTAAATGATCGGTTGCCCAAGCTCTCTGCTATCATCTACTATCGGCTGATAAATGGGAAGGTGCTCCCAAGCCCACACCTATAAAATGTATACACCCATGGCCATGCTCTACCCATCTCTGTAAACAATCTCATGCATCTTCCAATACATGTGGGCCAATAAATAAGAACCCCAGCCAAGACTCTAAGGGGTCTCTATCAACCTCTCTAGCATCCGGCCCCATCCACTTTGGAAACCCTGTTGCCCTCTATCTGGCATCAAAAAGCAATCGATGAACCCTTCTAGAACATATGCTAGGGGATACTCCTCACTGTACCTGCTCATCAGTATGTCCCAACTCATCGAACGAGTCAAAATGTTGGGATCCCTGAATACATTCCTAAGTGCCTGTAATCCCGGTAATAACGCAGTATCATAATCCACCTTATCCCTAGCAAAAGGGATACAAAGGATCCTATACACATCCTCGGGAGTGATAGTCAACTCCCCAACTGGCAAATGAAATGTATTATGCTCCGAATGAAACCACTCTACTAATGTCGTGAGCATCCCGTGATTCACATGGATATCAGGTAATCACAATAGATGAGTCAAGCCGCACAAATCAACATGAGCCTACTCAACATTAGATAAATGATGAACTAATGCCATTGTAGGTGGATATACACATCTGAAGAGAACAGGAGGTAATCGAACCTACAAAAAAAAAACCAACAACGAGCATCAGAAAACATTCCAAATGAGCCTACAAGAGAAGTTAAACAACACGCAAATCCAAATAAGTCAAATACAAAACCAAAATTTCATGTTTACACTTTCAAAAATGATCGCTGTCTTTCAAATGACAAAACACAGTCAAGCAGCATCTCGTACGAGTCAGGAATGGCTCTCGTACGAGAAAATAGCCTCGAACGATAAACTTTTACACATCGCACGACAAAATGGTCTTTTAACAGACCTATCGTACGACATGAGGGTGGACCCCGTACGAAAAAACTAGTAGGCTCAAACGAAAAAAGATTTTTTACCAGTTGCTCGTACGAGACAGGATCCTGTCTCACACAATAAACCGAGACACCCAACCCAAAACCCGTGAAAAACTTCAAAAAAGCATAAAAAAAATTCAAAATTGGAAACATAAAGAGGCTTAAGATCGATCACTTACCACTGGCTCATAGTTTCGGGGTCGATTATGTCTTCTCTGGCACTCAAATAGATGTTTATGAGTAGGGACCACCATTTTCTTTGCAGAAGGCTTTTTGAATTTTCAAACTTGGGGGGTGAAAATGATTTGAAAATGACACTTTCGTCCCATATATAGCCTAAAACCTAATTTTTCAACTTGCTCTGATGGTCATGAAAATTGTACCCTTAGCTAATTTGCCTACTCTGATTCCATTTTCGATATCGAAATCAAAATACGAGATCATTTTGCTAGTCAATTTCACAATTTTGACTACTTAGCACTCTTTTCATCAAATGCTCATTCTTTCTTCAAATTGCGCTCAATTTCAATGCTGAATCTTAATTCAATTTCATTCTACACATCAACATTATAATCAACTCTATGCTCAATTTCTCATCAATCATCACCAAAATTTTCAAAAATTCCTCAGAATCAATTTGTGCTCAAATAAATTAATTTCACCACCAAATCACCTATAATCAAGTAACCTCATTATCTTTCGATTTTTCTCCCAAGGGGGCATACTCATGACCTTATGACTTCATGTCTCATAGTCAAGAAAAATTTTCAAATATTCATCAAAAGTTGAGCAAAATCTTTTCAATTAAAGAAAATCAATCCTTATTGCTAAGGGGCATCTCAGCTTCATCGCTTCACATCAAGTTGAGATCTCTCGATCATCTGAATCGAATCAATCGCTAGGGGCATATCAGTTTCATCGCTTCAAATCAAGCTGATATCTCTCAATCATCTGAATTAATCTCTTAACATTAATCAATTTCATCACTTCAAATCAAGCTGATTATTTGTTTAAACTCAATCAAAAGTTTCAATAGTATCTTTGATCACACTAAATCTAAGCAGGTATTTAGTATTCATTTCTTGATCAAGCTGGACAGTTTATTCTTCACTCATCGTGTCTTGATCAATCAAGTTCAAGATCGATTTTTATCATCACTCACTACATCTAAGATCAATCAAGTTCTAGATCAGTAAGATCCGCTTCTTGATGAATCAAGTTCAAGTTTGGTATCTTTGTTTTCTATCATTCCTTAGTTCAATCAAGTTTGGGATCGGTATCACTTTAATCAGACTTCATTCAGCTTTATCGCTTCGAATCAAGCTAAACACCTTGCTTTTCATCTAATTTGTGATCAATCAAGTTCAGAACTGGCATCTCCGAGACATCACACATTCTTTGAACCAACGCACTGCTCGCACATTAATTCAAAGAGGGGCAAATGTAATACCCTAAAAATGGTCATCTAAACCATGGGCCCCTAATCTCAACAGCATCACCAAGGTCCTAAACAAAGGCAATTAAATCAATCTTGAGCACATTATTAATTCTTTAATCATCAAATATCACACGGCAAATCAACTACTCAATATTAATTAAATATTTATTTAATTAATCAAATCATTTCCAATAATATCATTTTGATCAATTATCCCATTTTAATTTATTAAATATCCTTGCACATTTAATTAATTAATAAATTTGCCATTCAATCATGCAAAAACGATTAATTTATTACAAAAGATGAATTATTTTATTACAAAGAGTTGAATTGAAAATAAAACAAAAAGAATTGATTGAGAGAGAAATCAAACTTGAGAAATTATTTCTTTTTCTAAATTTAGAACTTGAAATCAGAAAAGCAATTTAATTGAATTATTGAATTATTCTCTAAAATTGGAACTCAAAGCTTTTCAGAAAAACAAGTTCAAGTGCATTGAAAAGACCTTTTTCTTGAATAAATTAAAGAATTATCTATTTTTATCCTATACGCATGGGATTAATTTATTATTATTTTCCAATGCAACTTGGACTTCTAATTTGAATGCATTTCAATTAAACTATAATTGGAATCCATCTTAAGGTTAACTGAATCTGATTTCTTAATTATTTTCAATTAATCATAAATTGAGATTTTTCTCTTGCAATTCTCTATAAATTCAGTCTTCAGCTCTCATTCCAATTTACCCCGGAGATTTTTGAGAACACGCTTGAAGATTATTATCATGCTAATTTCGCTCTAGAGTCGTTGAAGATTATTGTGCTTTTTAGATTGTTTACATCCATTTTCCATTCATTATTGCTTGCATCCATTGTTGCTTGAATTGATTATCGCTTGAATTATTCATTCATCTTGCATCCATGTAGCTTAATATCATATAGAATAAATCCTTCGTCTTGGTGTAGTCTAGTCACTGGTATTGCTTATAAAAAATCTGAGAGCAATCTTATACTCGCATCTTTTAGAAGGCAATTGGTCACTTTGCTATGGTTTATTACTTATTGATTATTGATTACTAACCATGCATATAATGACTTAATTGAAGTGTTGTGCTTGCAACTACAGGTTCACTTTTTCACACACACACTTTGAGCTTAAGTATCATTTCTTGAGGGAAAAGGTTCAGAACAAGGAGATTGCACTGGAACATGTTTCTAGTAAGGAGCAGTTAGCAGACATATTCACCAAGCCTCTCCCGAAGGCTACATTTATGTTCTTAAGAGGTGAATTAGGGGTGTTACCCCTTCAGGAGGTAAACTAAAAGCATATGCTCCACATTAGTCAAGTATTGCATAGTCAAATTTATTTTGGATTGATGTGTTGAAGGATGCTACTCCACAGGGGGAGCAGCATAATGGGACAAGGAAGCTTGTGCCTCAACTTTGGCATTGTTGTCAAAGGGGGAGAAGATGTGAAGCGGAGAAGATATCTACAGAAATTGGGGGAGAAGATGTGAAGTAGAGAGATATCTTTGTAAATTGCCATCAATGCCAAAGGGGGAGATTGTTGGCATTATGTGAACCGGTATGAGGACATAATGACATTGTATATTGTCATTGATGTCAATATGTTGAAGAGGTGAGAACCGATATAACACTGTGAACCGGCATTTGTGCCAAATTGAAGCGGTGTGTTTGTTCAAGGTAAACCGACATATGGTTATGGGAACCAGCACATGGAAGTGTTGTATGACTACTGGTTGGTAGTCTCAACTTCAGGGTTTCTGATTAGAGTGCTTCAAGCCTATGTGGCTCAACCGGTGAATCTGTGTGATGAATCAGCATAATAACGAAGAACATATCATGTTGCCATGTAAGCCTTGTGTGTGTGAAGGATCTTGCATGAAGGAGATTGTTCCTATCTACCTTGGGAATGTGCGAAGTCTGTAAATGGTGATAATGTGTGATAGGTTATCAGCCACCATGAAATCGGTGGAAAACGAACGATGGAGATCAATGCAGTGTGCTCAACGATCAGGATTGAACCGTTTGAATTCCTTAACCTAATAGGTTTAGGGTTTAGGGTTTATGCTACCAACCTGTTTGTTTTTCTATAAGGTTGATGTTGTGATTCTTTCTAGGGTTGTTGGCAAAAGTTGTGTGTGTATCCAAGAGAAGAGATACGTGATTCTTGCCAGACCAGAGGAGAGAAGTGATACCTACAGAGTGTAAGTGTAGAAGGTGAAGAGGAGCTTAAGGGGATCTGCATTGGCATTGAGTGTTGTTACCAGATCATTGTAATACCTGTTGATCTCTAACCACTTCAACAGTTGAGAAATCCCTTAACTGGGTAGCCTTAATCGACTTGTTGTAAATCCTTTAACAGGGTGACTCAAAACCATTGAGTTCTTGAAATCCTCTAAAAAGGTAACCTTTAACAAGGTTTAACCCTTAACTAGGTATTCTAGCCATCCCTTAACTGGGTGATCCCTAACAAGATCGATTCCTAACAGAACCTATTGTATCAGTCTTTAACCAGACAAGGCTCCTAACAGAGCGGACTTCTAAAGAGTTCAAAAACAAGCTTGTGGGTATTCCTCCCCACCTTGGTTTTTCCCAGTTGGGTTTCCATGTGAAAAATATGTGTGTCATGTGTGATGTCTTCTTCATGTGATGCTATGTTGTTTTCTGTCAAGCGGTGAATCATGTTGATCTAGTTGCTTACATGTACATCTTTGATGGTAGATTACTTATTCATGCATTAGGGTGAAATGGAAATGAAGTGTTAGATTGTATGAGAAGATAAGTGTCAACCGGTTTATGCTTGTCTCAATTATTCTAGGTTTTGTTAGTTGTACTCTGTTTAAGGACTGGTGTTACTATTTGTCTATCAATGCACAGTGTCTGCAGACAAACCGGTTCAAGAGTGTGTTTTTGTCTGTACTGATTCACCCCCCCCCCTTCTCAGTACCGGTTTGGTACTATTTGTTCATTATTGAGTTATCATATATATATATATATACACACTCATAAATTCACAATATATATATATATATTTAATATCCACACCTCAGTAAGTAATTGCATTTATAGATATAGGTATACATTTAGATATACTCCAAAACTTATATATACCTTGATAGATATATGAATATTGATATATACATAAGGTATAGACATATATGTATATGCATATATATACCAATCAACGAATTCTATATATAGGTATATACATATATCTATACATATGTATAGATATATATATTGATATATTTTCATTTATATAACATGAGATGATATATATATAAATATTTATACATACATAAACGCATGTATATACCTACATAAATATGTATGTATAGATATAATATATATATATATATATGTATATATATATATATATGTATATATATATATATATATATTCAGCATCCACTCATTTATCCACTCTCTGGGCTTAGGCTATTATACTGAAGATTGCTAGGAAATCATTCTCTCAGCGATCCTAATGCTTGATGTCTTCCTCTCCCGTGATTATCACTTCATTAACCCACTTTGAATTTTGAAATTTGGTCGTACCCTCTTCTGATAATTTCATCTTGATGGTTGAGTTGTATCAATCATCTTCACACATGTCGATCATGCAAATACTAATCAGACACTAAGCATGTGCGATTTCAAATGATGGAATTTCGAGGATGGATTTGCATTCATTTCTTTACAATATGCTTCTCAAGAAAGTACTCTCATCAATGCTTATTGATGAGGAATAATTATTTTGGCTCACTCACATTAAGTTCAGTTCATTCTCACTCTCGATTTTTGAGAAAGACCTCTCACTTTATTTAGGCCGCCTCTTCTCTACCTCTCCATTTTATGCTAAGTGAAATCCAAACATCATGGATACTATACTCAAGCTCTCGAGTTCTAAAAGAAAAATGACCATCTCTGAGGAAATAAAGGCAGTTTGGCTAAAAGGCCTTATGAAATACCCTCACGACCTGGTCATTAACGGGGTTACTCAAATTTTAGGGGAAGATTTTATCAACAATGAGGATAGGACCAGAGAAAATTTTGATATTTCCTCTATGTTCCTAGTCGTAGTACTTCATTTCGATCATAATAGGGATTTCATCAGGGAATTATGTTTAAAGGTTTTTAAGCATAGCATTTTTATAGAGCTTGACTGGGTAATGGTTAATGTTACTTCTGATCTTGTGGCCCCCAAGCCAAGGCATTATGATATCTTGATGTGGAACAACCACCAGGTTCCTCAGTTCCCTATACTGAATCATGACAACCCCACGAAGTTTGCCAGCAGACGGCCCATCATCCAGAGGAATGTCAACTTCCTCATGTGGTGGTTCAATGTGAAAGCACCTCCCTACAACAACTGGTTGGTAATATACCTTCAGGATGAAGGGCTCAACATGGACATGATAGCCGAGATGGAGAATCTAAAATCCTCTAATTCGCCAAAGGGTTCACCATCGGACCAAGCAGGGGCTCAAGGGAAAGGGCTTGCCTTTTGAGTAAGATGTTGTTGGTGACAATCTATTTAATCTAAGACAAGCTAATCTGATACTTTACTATTTTTAGATAAGAGATGACTTTCTTTTTTGAAGCTATATGTTTATAGTAATCAAACGTTCAAGATAACTACTATTATATGCAGACGCTTAAAGATAACTCCTATGATATGCAATACCTTTTGTAGTGGTTTTCACATATTTATATCATCAACTTTAGAACATAGAAAGGATGCAATTTTATGCTATAGATTTATTAATGAAGTATCTATCTCAGTACAAGTATACACACATAGATGCAGGTGTGTTCATATAATGCAAGGCAGAAATATTAACACATTTGCTTTCCTGTGGCTATAGGTATGATGTTGTAGATACTTTTGTTAATTTCTATTAATATTCCACCTTCATGTATCTGGGATCATGTGGATGGGGTACATTGGGTTCCTTCCCCTCATTTTACTCTCCTGAGCGGCTCACCTTTAACCCCATCGATTTTTTGACCACGGTTGTAATGGCCCTGGTTCTTCTTATATTTTCATTTTTGTAGAATGCAGTTTTGCAGGACAACCTTATTCTGGGAACTTTAAGGGCACCAATCACTGAGTCTTAGATGGAGTCGATGTAGACAGCTTCCTTCCTTCCATGATATTATGTGGTTATATGGTTATCCTAACTCTAAGTGTGTAGGAAAGAATTGCTCTATGTTTGCAGAATTAATAATCCATCTTGTTCATCCCCAGCTTGGTCAGCATTTGAATAAATCCTTGGTCTCCTCGCTCGTTCCTTACCACCTAAAGGATTCACCTACAATTTAGACCCTTGATGTAGAAGTCATGTTTAAATTATCGACAGCAAGATGTATTGTTAAAATTATTATTATAATCCCTTAAGAAGTCATATTTCTAGCTACCAGGGACATGTAAATTATTCCAGGATTTTTCCTTGGGCAAGAGCAGAGGTTTTCTTCATTCGGTTCTTTCCTACCGGTGTCCACACCGAACCGAATTTGTACAATATTGTAATTATTTTTTTCAAATTTAATAAAATTTACGACCTCGCCCCATTGTCGATCAAAAAAAAAAATAACAATTTGAATATAAATAAATTCAATATTTGAATTAAATCTCATACAAAGATTAAATTGAAAATCAAAGTCAAAGTGCCAGCACATGCTAAATTAATTAATTTAATTAATTAATTAATTAAATAAATCAATTATCTTTTCAATCTCTATTTCTATCTTCCACTTTCTTTGTTTTTTTAAATATTTCAAACAGTTAACTATTCCATCTATTTTATTTTATTGATTCAATTAATTGATTAATTACATCATTCTTTAATTCTCCTCCAATCATTCTTTTTCTATCTATCAATCAGCTTTTTTCTCAATCAATTAACTCAATTAACTATTCAATATATTTGGTTCCACCTCCAAATCTGATGCAGAGGGTCTAAGAGGTCTCACAACAATCAGGAATCAAATTCCAAACCCCACCTGAATTTGAACATTGAATGCTCAATCAAGACTCTAGCCTAGACAGTGCTTCACCTAGGCCTAATGAGACAACATAGCAAAGGGTACAAGAAAGACTTGGGGAAAGAGGTCCAACATGTCCTTTGACCTATTTGGACTCAGAAAAACTAGTCTCAGCCTTGGGATCACGTCCTGCTAGATCATCCAACACCAATTGCATCCTATAGACCTAGACTCTAGTAGCCTTGTTTCGAGACAACTTTTATCATATCTTTTGATTCACAGACACAAGAAATGAAATAAAACCATTTTGAGATACCCTTTTTGAATTTGTAAGACATATGTGAAAACCAGGGTGGGGTACTTTGGACCAAGATGCTCAAAATCTGACTGTTACAGTCCTACAAAAGCCTAATTAAGCCTCCAACTACACTATAGACACCTCTTAGACTCTCCACTACTCTACACAACCAATTTGGAAGGTAAGGGGATGAAAAAATTAAATGGATTACACAAGTCTTGTGGCCACCTTGGTTATTTTGGTACCAAAATCATCAACAAATCACTCAACCTTGTCAAACTGGCCTAATACATGGAGATATTAGGCCTTCAAATGCTCAAAACCCCAATTGAACTCCTCCTCTCCAAAAATATTTCAAAACTCATCTAAATCACCATCATACCCATCATTCCACCAATTCTTGATTCAAGTCGTTAGTGGAATGAGTGGATATGCATAATTCTTGTTAAAACCCTCCAAACCTAGGGTTTTAGACCAGTCTAGACAAAATCACTTGTAGGATGCACAAAACCCAATTAAATCAATCCAAACTAGTGCCAAATGAAAGGTAACTTAGATAAATTTCCAACAAGTCCATCCTTGAGTTCTAATTCATCCAAAATAGAGATGTATGAATCAAAGTGAAGCATTTTTTCTGCAAATTACAGAGAAAATGTTCATGAATTGCCTTCAAATTTTGAGTTCTCTGTACAATACCATCAACCAACCCCTTCCAAACATCTGAGGGGTCTATAAATACTCTATAATCAATGGCTATAACCACCATTTGAATTGGTTAGTCATACAACTACCTTTGGTATGCTAAGTGTCTTGACAACGTTGAAAAGTTGTCAAGCAACTTTTACAAAAAAAATGCACATTTTGCATATTTGACACCAATGACCCCTAAGAACTTTGAATGCATCTCAAATAGGGTACATAAACACCAAATACATCAAAGATACTCCCATACCACACTTTGGGAGGCATTGACCTATTTTGACCAAGATATCCCTATTTGAGTACATTCAACAAATTGGCACCAAGGCCTTACAAAATGAGACAAAAGGGCTCCAAAGGTTTGAAGATGGTCCTAGAGACCTTATTACATCCAAAATGAACAAATAAACATGAAACCAAGAACAAAAATCCTGAATAGGTCCCATGGACCCAACTATGCCCCTGCACCGTACTCCTGGGGAAGAAGATTATCAAGTCCCACTTGAGAGGAGGTCTTCAATAGAGACGTCGTGTTGTTTAATATCATTCTTAGTCATCTAGGTAGCATCTTCCTCAAGGAGATATTTCCACTTGATCAAATATTCCTTGTATGTCTTTCTTCTAGTTTTCTTCACCTCCTCAGTGTCAAGGATACACTCAAGCTTCATTGGTTAGCTATGGGGAAACTCCTTCACCCAATCATCATCCTCATTTACTGATGTACCTGCATCAGAACCTGCAACCACAGAGCTCTTATATGGAAATAAATTAGATACATTAAACATGGGGGATATGGCTACCCCAAGCGGTAACTCAATCTCATATGCATTGGGACCAAACATGTGAACCCCCTGGCATGGTCCCATCATTTTCATCATCAATTTGGTGTACTTTCCTTTGGGAATCCTTTCCTTCTTTAGGTGTGTCAATACCAAATCACCAACCTTGACTTCTAGGTCTCTCCTCTTCAAATCTGCCCTTTCTTTATACTTTTCCACATTGTTTTGAAGGGTTTCTCTTACTTGTTGATAAATGTCCTTGATTGTTATAGAAAAATCTTCTCCTTGAGCACTCCTCCCGTCAATCCCTTGTAGATCTCTCAATTCATACACACCTCTAGGGTGCATCCCCTAAACAACTCTGAATGGACTTCTTCCAATGCTCCTATTCATGGAATCATTATAGGCATACTCCACTTGAGGTAGGACTAGAAGCCAAGCCTGCCCATGTTTTTTGGTAAGACATTTCAAGAGATTTCCCAATGATCTATTAACAACTTCTGTTTGATCATCCGTTTGTGGATGTTAGTCCTCTAAAAGTGACCAATAAACTTAGAATCCCTATCAGAGACAATATTCAATGGTAAACCATGAATTCTCACTTCTTTGAAGAACAAACCTACAATTTGAGATGCATCATTAGTACATTTACATGGAAGAAAGTGTGCCATCTTACTAAACCGGTCAACAACCACAAAAACACTATCAAAACCCCTTGGAGTTCTAGGCAGACCTAGTACAAAATCCATACTCACACTCTCCCAAGGCCTATTGGGAAGTGGTAAGGGTTGATAGAGCCTTGCATTTGAGGAAGTACCCTTGACCTTTTGACATATAGAACATCCTTCAACATAACTCCTAACATCAACCTACTTTTTTGGCCAATAATAGAACCTCCCAACCAAATCCAAAGTTTTGTCAAGCCCAAAATGACCCCCCAAACTCCAACAATGCTTCGCTTTAATAATATTGTCCCTCATTGAACATCTAGGTATGCATAACTAACTCCCCTTGAAGAGTAAACCATTCTGAAGTAAAAAATCAGAATACTCATTATGGAAGATGTTGGAGGATTGTTCTCAAACCTCATAAATCCCCTTGAAATCTACATCATCATGGTGCATGCCCTTGAGTACATCTATCCCCATTCTTTGGAATTTAATTTCTTGTACTATGAGGGTTCTCCTACTAAGAGAATCTGCCACATTATTATCTTGACCTTTCTTGTGCTTTATAGTGAAGGTGTAGGCTTGCAAGGATTCAACCCACTTCATATGCTTGTGGTTAAGCTTATCATGTCCATTCAAGAAACTAAGAGCATGGTTATCAGTAAAAACAACAAATTCTTTGGGTAGAAAATAATGTCTCCATTTTATAAGAGCCTGCACCATAGCACACAATTCCAAGTCATATGAAGAGTACTTCCTTTTTGCATCATTGATCTTCTCTTAGAAGAATGCCACTAGTCTACCCTCTTGGCTTAACACCACCCCTATGGCCTGATTGCTAGCATCACATTCAATAGTGAAAATCTTATCAAAATCAGGGAGAACAAGTATAGGCTGCTCTACTACCCTTTTCTTCAAATACTCAAAAATCCTATCAGCCTCATTAGTCCAAGAAAACTTACATTTACTTCCACCCTTAATAGTATCTATCATAGGTGCACAAATATGACAAAGATTCTTTATAAACTTTCTATAGAAACTAGCAAGCCCATGGAAAATTCTAACATCACCAACTGACCTTGGGGTTGGCCAATTAAGAATGGTCTCTACCTTGGAGGGATCCATTTTTAGATTTCCCTTGGAGATAACAAAACCAAGGTACACTAGTTCCTCCTTCATGATATCACATTTCTCCAAATTGATCATGAGTTTCTCCTCATGTAACCTCCTAAGAACCATGTCCAAATGCTGCAAATGTTCTTCCTTTGACCTGCTAAACACAAGAATGTCATCAAGGTAAACAACAACAA
The DNA here is from genome assembly GCF_030272615.1 of Cryptomeria japonica. Classification (NCBI taxonomy): domain Eukaryota; kingdom Viridiplantae; phylum Streptophyta; class Pinopsida; order Cupressales; family Cupressaceae; genus Cryptomeria; species Cryptomeria japonica. Next base: position 291,521,026 of record NC_081412.1, read on the forward strand.
ATTTACAAATAAAGGGTTTCAACACCTCATTCATTAGGTGCATAAAGGTGCTAGGAGCATTTGATAGCCCAAAGGGAATCACCATCCATTCATAAAAGCCTTCATTAGTCTTAAAAGTAGTCTTCCATTCATCCCCCTCTCTAATCCTTATTTGATGGTAACTGCTCTTAAGATCAATCTTTGAAAAGTAACATGCTCCCCCCAAATAGTACATTAGGTCTTCAATCTGTGGCATTGGGAATCTATATCTGATAGTGATCCTATTAATGGCTCTTGAATCTGTACAAAGTCTCCATTTACCATCCTTCTTAGGTGCTAGGATGTTGGGTACCACACATGGGCTTAAACTCTTCCTCACCAAGTCCTTATCTAGTAATTTCTTCATTTTGGGAAGGTGTCATCTTATAGGCAGCCTTATTAGGGAGTGTGTCACCTGGAATAAGTTCTATAAGATGGCTGATATCTCTGATTGGAGGTAGGGTGTTAGGCATTTCATCAACTACTATACATTTGTATCTCTCCAACAATTGCAGCACCTCTTTAGGAGTGTCTTTCCCCTTATTTATTACAAAATCAGATTCATCTTTTGGCTTCAAGATCAAGGCAAACCCTTGTCCACCCTCTTCCTTCAAGGTTCTCAAAAACTCCTCACCTACCACTGTGACACTAGAGCCAACTTGTATATCCCCACTCTCATCCGGCAAAGGGTTCAAAGTGAAAGACTCACCATTTTTGGTTATGGTGTAAGTATTTTTCTACCCATCATGTTGAGCATTAAGATCATACTTCCATGGACATCCTAGAAGCAAAAGGCAACCATCCACAGGAATCACATCACATAAGATTCTATCCCTATACCCCCCAATCTGAAACTCTACACAAGATTCTTCATTTACAAGCACTTGTTGGCCCCCACTCAACCAAGACACCTTGTAAGGGGTAAGATGAGGAATTTTATTCAATCCTAATTTATCAACCATTTCTACTAACACCAAATTATATGTGGATCCTAAATCAACTATGATTTTACATACCTTCCCTCCGGATTTATAAGAAGTCCTAAAAAGTGACTTCCTCTATGGTGGCTCCTTGGTGCTTGGCACCTTCAAAAATTTTCTCCTCATCATTAGACTCTCCCCATATTATGGATCTGTGGGTTTGGGTGGTGCATTAACACTTTGGCTATCTTCCTCTTGCACTAGTTGATTCCTCCTATCTCCTCCATGAGAACTAGAAGCTTGCTTTTCAGGACATTTGAAGGTCGGATGTCCCACTTGGTTACAATTGTAGCATCTACTGGTAAAGGTACTTGATCCTCTTCCTGAACCACCATTCCTTCCTCTTCCATTGGGCCTTCTTCCTCTAAAACTTCCTCTACTATTTGAGTCTCCATTTTGTTCATTTGGATTTGATTCTCCTTGTTGTCTTTGGGACTGATTTTTGCCCCCAAATTTTCCTCTTCAATTTTTTTTCCGCCCTCAATGCCACTTGAAAAAACTCATCCACGGTCTTAGGAACAAGAACGTTGATCTCATCTTGGATATTTAACCTCAGGCCATTTAGGTATCTATCCACCTTTTCTCTTTCATTATCCACATGTCTTGATCTCATGTTGAGTCTATGGAACTCCTCAGTGTAGGCGGCCACATCCATGTCTTTCTGTTTCAAGTTTTACATCCTCTTGAACACTTGAACCTAATAATCAGTAGGTAGGAATTGTCCCTTACATTTTTTCACCATCCTATCCCATGAATTTATCATGGGTTTTTTGTGTTTCACCCTTTCTCCTTGGGTGTAGTTCCACCATGTCAAGGCAGAACCCTTCAACTTGGTCTTGGCAAATTTTACCTTCTTATCTTCAGGCACCTCCTTGTACTCAAAATAGTTGTTCAAGGCATCAATCCACTCTATCAACTCCTTAGTGTCCATTTTTCCTCCATACATTGGAAGCTCCATCTTCACATCAGCAACATCCCCTTTTACTGACTTCAAGGCATTTATGAACCTTCTTTCTTCAAGAGGGATCTCCTCTTCCTCAGGTCTTGCAGAAGGGGTCTCACCTTCACCTTCTACTCCTTCTTCCTCTTTGGGGTCACTATCACTCTCTTCACCCTTATCTCTCCTTCAATATTTGGCTTGAATTCTTCTACCTCTTCTCTTAGGGCTTTCAACTCCCTAGCTACTGTTGATCCAGCCTTTGGATGCATATTGCCTACTCAAATTCAATTTCCCTTCTTCACACACTAGTGCTTTCCCTTACCAAACAAAAAATGTGGCTTTGATACCACTATTATTTAGAGGTTTTGAGAGATCTCACAACAATTAGGAATCAAATTCTAAACCCCACCTAAATTTAAACATTGAATGCTCAATCAAGACTCTAGCCTAGACAACGCTTCAACTAGGCCTAATGAGACAACATAGAAAAGGGAAAAACAAGGACTTGGGGTGGGAGTTCCAAAATGTACTCTAACCTATTTGGACTCATAAAAACCAATCTCACCCTTGGGATCATGCCCTACTAGATCATCCAACACCAGTTGCATCATATAGGCCTAGACTCTAGTAACCTTGTTTCGAGACAACTTTTATCATATCTTTTGATTCATAGACACAAGGAATGAAATGAAACAATTTTAAGATACCCTTTTTTAATTTGTAAGACATATGTGAAAACTAGGGTAGGGTACTTTGGACCAAGATGCTCAAAATCAGATTGTTACAGTCCTACAAAAGCCCATTTAGGCCTCCAACTACACTATAGCCACCTCTTAGACTCTCCATTTCCCTACACAACCAATTTGGAAGGTAAGGGGATAAAAAAATTAAATGGATTTCATAGGTTTGTGGCCACCTTGGTTTTTTTTTACCAAAACCATCAACAAATCACTCAACCTTGTCAAACCGGCCTAATACATGGAGATATTAGGCCTTCAAATGCTCAAAACCCTACTTGAACTCCTCCTATGAAAAAATGGTACAAAACCCATTTCAATCACCCTCATACCTATCATTCCACCAATTCTTGAGTCAATCCATTAGTGTAATGAGTGGATATGCATAATTCTTGTTAAAACTCTCCAAACCTAGGGTTTTAGACCAGTCTGGACAAAATTGCTTGTAGGATACACAAAACCCAATTAAATAAATCCAAACTAGTACAAAATGAAAGTTAACTTAGATAAATTTCTAAAAAGTCTATCCTTGAGTTCTAATTCATCCAAAATAGAGAGTTATGAATCAAAGTGTAGCGTTTTTTTGGAAATTGCAGAGAAAATGTTCATGAATTGCCATCAAACTTTGAGTTCTTCATACAATACCATCAACCAACCCCTTCCAAACATATGAGGGGTCTATAAATACTCTAGACTCAATGGTTATAACCACCATTTGAATTGGTTAGCCGTAGAACTACCTTTGGTATGCTAAGTGTCTTGACAACATTAAAAAGTTGTCAAGCAACTTTTACAAAAAAATGCACATTTTGCATATTTGACACCAATGACCCCTAAGAAATTTTAAGGCATCTAAAATAGGGTACATAAACACCAAATACATTAGAGATACTCCCATACCACACTTTGGGAGGCATTGACCTAGTTGGACCAATATATCCCTATTTGAGTACATTCAACAAATTGGCACCAAGGCCTTACAAAATGAGACAAAAGGACTCCAAAGGTTTGAAGATGGTCCTAGAGACATTATTACATCCAAAATGAACAAATAAACATGAAACCAAGAACAAACATCCTAAATAGGTCCTATGGACCCAACTGTGCCCCTGCACAAAAATCAGCAGTTCAACTATCAATCAGCATGTGAGCTCACCTGAGTTTCACCTCTTAATAATTATGTTCCACCTCTCAATCAATCATCTCCAATAATAAATAAATTCAGAATTCAATGCTCATTTTCAAAAATGATAAACTTTGAATATTTGTGTCAATTGTAGGTTACTAGTGCGATATCTGAGAGCCATCATACCACAAAGAAGAGAAGAACAATGGAAGCCATGATGCACAATAGGGAGTTTTATATTGTTTAATTTGATTCAATTATGCATATATTTCATTTGTTTATGTTTGGATTTCTTGAATAGTTAAGGAATTCATAATTTTCCTTATTTCCTATTTAATAATGATGATTTTAAGCATATACAATATATGCTCGCCTAATGACATGAGTGGCAAAAGATCATTGAGGATGTTTCGAGTTATGCATGAAAGTGGATAATCCTTTTCTATTGATGCAAGGGATACTTAGGTCATCTTGGTCTTATTATACCTCGATTTTTGTATTAACTATATAAATCAAAATCCATGTAAGAAATACTCAGGTCATCTTGGTGTAATTATACCTAGGTACTTGTATTTTCTTACAATAGTTTAAAACTCAATGATGAAACAAAGCACTACAATAATATCTTGAAAACATGACAAAATCATTTAGATATGTTTTTCATTTCATTCCATTATAATCATTTTATCATTCATTCATGAGGTTATCATTTAATCATGATATAGGGTCAATGGTTGTCAAATTTGGGATTGAGTATACTTGGGCAAACAAAACATTTGCATTCATCTTATCATTTAGGGTCTTTTAGTTTCATTCATAGATCTTTTTATCATTTTCATCATCTTATTAGTACTATTTAGGGTTCATCACATTTATCATCTAAGATCATTTAGATTCATTTAGGTTCATTATCCATTTTTCATATCATTCATCATCATATTCCTAAATTTGCAATAGGATTGCATATAGTACATCATTATAATAACTTTATAATACAACATTTCATACATTATTAAAAGTCAATTTCGTCATACAGTTATCTCATATCATATAACATTATTTCATAGAATTTTATCATCATTGCATGATATAGGCATTGTAAGCATACATAGAAATCATTATAAGCATCTCATCAATCATAATGATCATCATGAACATAATGCAAGTACCATACATCTAACATCATAATACATATACATTAAACATCATCATCATAGTAGTATGTAAAGAATCATGACATTAGTATCGCATATATCAATGTATATAAGATCATGATAGAAATCAATCTAAGTAATCCATGTAAGTATCATCAACATGTAGATCATAAGCATCATCATCATAAGATCATCATCATAATAGTATGCATGAAAATTATATAAAACCATATAGAGAGTCCATCAATGTATGTCATCATATCATCATAAAAATGTCCAAGTATACAATCATATCTGAGTCATCAAAAATATGCAGTCCCATATGATACAACAAAACATCAATCAAGTATCAATAAGCATCAAGTGGCACTCCCTCCAGAGGCTGGTGGTCTCTGATGTCCTGTACCTACTCAACCAGATGGTCCTGCCCCTAGATCTAAATCTCTCAAAGGTGGCCCTATAACACCACCACTCTCTATCTGTGCCCATCTAGATGGCCGTTGGGAGGAAGGGACGTGTCTACCCGCTCTCTAGATAGGAGGAAAAACATCATATTACAATCATCACTAGTATACAATCTCCTTCCCCACCTCCACCATCTCCCTAATGGTGTCTGCATGAAGGCCCTCACTCCCAACTTGTTGTATGTGCTCAAGAGTACTCTCAGCACGGCCATAACGCTCAATGGCAGTATCCCACTCTATGGTAATGTCCTTGACCTTCTCTCTAGTGGTATCCTACTCTAATGTCAGACTCTAAATTTGTGCCTGTAGCTATGCAATTGGAGCTCTCAAAGTAGCAGTGGCATCCTATCACTGTTGAATATGGAGATCTTGTGTATGTGGCTACTCTACTACCTATTATACTAGATATTGTACCTGTGTTGGGGCATCCACCTAATCTACCCTCACCACCCTCCACTTGATAAGTGGCACATTATCCTCTAAGTCATCTCCCTGCACATAACCCCCATAGCCCCTTGCACCACCAATATCATGTCCAATCCTCAAGGGAGCACATCTTCCCTCTCCACCTCAGCCTGCATCTCTACCCCTCCCTCTAGCTCTACTTCCTCCTCGACCTCCATCTCTCCCTCCATCCCTTCCCCCATCTCTCCCTCAGTCTTTGCCTCCATCTCGGCCACCTATCACCAACATAAGCCCTCTCACCCTAGCTCCAAAAGGTTTGCGATGAACCCATGCCCTACCCCTCCCATTCCCTCCTCTCCTCCCTCCTCTACCATCATCACCACCCTCTCCATCACCACATCGACCAATATGTCACTTCCTCCTCCTTAGTCATGTCTCCCCATCCTCATCATCATCACCAAAACTAGGTGGTCGCTCCGTCAGATCTATCAATCTAGGGGATGGGTGCTCTGCAAAGTATCAGGCATACTCCTCTCTCATCCCCGCATCTAGTAAATGTGAGCATAAATCATATGCAAGATGAGGCATGGCAATAAAATTCACATAGGCAATATCAAAAGAAATGGAGGGACCCTAGTCTTCTCTATCCTTGTATGTCCACGCATTTGCAAAAGAAAGCAAATGGTCGGGAAGGTAGGCCCTCTAAAGGTAACAAACAATCCAAGACATGAGAATGGTATCGAAGATCTAGATTTCTGATCACCCTAAGAAGGATGAGAGCATACTCTCCTACTCTAATGTCAAACTAGACAAACAAAGTGAACACATGTTCATTCCATCCTACTTAGCAAACATATTAGGTGCCTAATTAAAAATCACAAACACAAAGTTTGGTTGGAATACAAGGCAACCTGCAAAATCACTAAGTTAGAAGTTTGATTTGTTTGGTTTTTGACTAGCGAACCTGCATAAGATTTGTTAGTAGTTTCATTCTTAGTCTTCGTCACACGTAATGCCAAGGTGTTGCACAGAGAATCAGTACCAAAGAAAACCAGAATGCAAGAAACAGAATGAAAACCAATTTTTTTTTTATTTTTTTTTTTACACAAGCACAAATTGCCTTAACACAGGCGCAGAACCCATCAATTTGCGCCTATGTTGCATCAAGCTATGCATGTGTACCTTACATAGGTGCAAAACACCTTACACAGGCGCAGAAGGTGCCCACACAGGCGCAGAATGCTTTGACACAGGCGCAGAAGTGTCTAGAAAGCTCTGAGGCGCCCTGTTTCTTGATTTTTCACCTGCAAATCAGCTCAAAAGCACTCAAAAACATAGTTAAGGGGTTAAGTTCATGTCGGTTTCACCAATTAATGTAGATAGGAATTTGGAAATCATCAAACCAAGTAGCAAATTGGACTAGCTCAATCACAAAAACTAAAATGCAATGACAAGAATCCTAAAAACACTCAATAGAGATAGGGAAATAAAACATTCAAATCAAATGCAAACCATCGCAAACGTGAATGTCTCCTCCATGATTCTCCATTGTCCTTCTTTCTCCTTCAAATAGCTTTGTTTTGTGGATCTCACCTTCAAGTGCATAAGTATAATGTGAAAGCAAGATTGACAAGACGAGACGACAGCATAAGGGTACTAGAAGTGTGATTGATTCGACCTTTTGATTGAAGAAATTCATCCAATTTATAGACAAATTGGAGAAAAGACAAGATCAGCATGAATTTGATTCGAATGGAAATTTCAAATCAAGAATGACAAATATGACAAATTATGACAAATTGACACTTTCTATGCGAAATTGATTGATTGACAATTATGACAAATTGCTATGTCAAAATTGATTGATTGACAATTATGACAAATTATGACAAATTTGCTATGTCATTCCCATGAAATTAGGAGAAATATAGGAGAAAATTGAAAATTGATAAAAATTAGAAAATTAGGAATTAGGAGAAATTAGTAAATTGGAAAATTAGGTAAATTAATTAATAATTTTTCATTCATTAATTAATTCACAAAGAGGGAGGAATTAGAGCCAATTAAATAAATATTTAATTGTGACAAGAAGACTTAGGATAAATAAATAAATTATTTAACCTAGAGGGAGAAATGACAAACAAGGTTAAATGAATAAATCATGAAACCCTAGAAGATGAATTAGAAATGCAAGGATGACAATTAGGTCTTGACAAAAGATAATTGATATCGATTCAATCATGATTCTGACTGACAAAGAACCAATGCTGATGAAGTGATTTGATTGATAAATGCGCCAATTGACGAGAAATGATGACTAATTGATCCAAATTGACATGATTGAGAAGGACGACGATCGATGTCAAATCGATCACAAAATTGACGAGATTGACAAGAACAACGATTGATGACAAATCGATCACAAAATGACGAGATTGAAAATGACCATGATCGATGACAAAATAGTTTGCAAAACGACAAGATTGAAAATGACCACAATCGATGACAAATCGATCGCAAGATGATAAGATTGATAAGAGGACAAAACCCTAATTCAAAAGCGAGACAACTGAAGAATGCAGAAGAAGGACTCGATGCTCGCAAATGATAAAGACCAAGTGTGAATCATAGGAGAAATTTTAATGTGACACAAAAACCCTAAAATAAGGCAATGCGTCAATGTTAAAGTATGACTCCGCAAGCATTGACCATTTTTAGACGTCTACATTTTGCCCCTCTTTGAGACAATGCGATTCTAAGCATTGTTTCGAAGAACAATAATGAAAATGCCCCAGACAATAACAATGACATATGCATGCCCCCTCGAGGAATTGGCCGAAAACATCCAGAAAAGAGGCCAATTGATCGATAAGAGTGATAGAAAATGATAGGATCGAACGGACTGACAATCGGAGACCGGAGACACAAAGGACAAGCAATTGATGGTGCAAAAGACCGCGACCAGCATAAGATGGAGAGGGTGCACGTCCATCTATGCACTGACAAAGATCTATAAATGAGACAAAGAGAGTGAAAATTGCTCATTTGCACTAGCCAAAGAGGAGAATTAGTTGCTCTAGAAAAGGACGCTTGCAGAGAGATGGTGAACATCCAATGGCAGATCACCTCGGAGAATGTGTATGCATGTATAGACGATCGGACGACGCGAGAGCAGCGGTAAACCCATATTGTCAATTTTAGAAATTTGACTTGCTTGCGGGACATTGCGGGGCTCACAGAGAATGCAGAAAGGGAATTTTGCGCCTGTGTGAGCACATCCTGCACTTGTGTAGGGTATCCTGCACTTGTGTAGGGTACACAGGCGCAAGACACAACACATAGGCATAGTTGTGCACTGGGAACTCAAATTTGGTCAAAAATAGCATGTGAATGATCCGAAAAGGGGGATAAGGGTAGGATAGGTCAAAATAGATAAAGAACACCCTAATTTGTGAGTGAAATGAGGAAATGCAACCCATAGGAGCAAACCCTAAAATTGACAAAATGTGCCCCAATTGTGATGCAGAGTCGACAGTATCCATTGATTATGCGGGAGAACCGACCGGACTACTTCATGTTACGACATAGACTTAGAAGCACGGACAGAGATACATTAACAGGACTTGGAATATACTATATCACATTCATGCCTGAGATTAGGGCAAACACAGGACTACTGACCGCATTGGCAGAGCGATGGCATTCAGAGACCTCCTCATTCCATCTATCGACTGGAGAGGCGACTGTGACACTAGAGGATGTATGGCGTATCCTCCGCATTCTGATTCATGGGGAGATGATAGAGTATGACCTAGTGACAGGGAGAGACACTTTGTGCAGATTATTTGAGTGCGACGCAGATGATCTGGATATCGTAGAGAGGGAGATTGGCTGGGAGACCATGGCATCAGAGTATGATCGGTGATATGTGGAGATTAGTAGGGGACATACGAGGACATGGATTCCCTATTGGATGGGGAAGAGTGCTAGAGTAGATGGCGACAGAGGGGACTATGTACTCATGGGGACCATGTGTACTGGTTATGCTATATTTTTAGTTGCATCAGATAGCATATCAGGGAGTTCAGACTTTGAGCTGTGGAGTCACACTGTTACAGGTATGGGCCTTTGAGCACATAGCCATATGTCGATCGATTGTAGAGAGATAGGTATTACCACATCGACCATATGTGTACTGTTATGGGGGAGCACTGAGACAGGGTCCTTTTGGATACATATTGTATTGGCGACATGAGCTAGACAGATTGAGAGAGTTCACATGGAGGCCATATCTTGATTGCCCTGGATGGTCAGATGATAGTGATGAGCTACCATATTGCAGACAAGAGAGATACCTGATTGGGTGACCAGTGAATCACCAGAGAGTGATTGAGATTTACCTGCTAGAGAGAGTCAGACAACAGTTTGGAGAGAGGCAGGATGTACCTAGAGGGACTACTTACTTTGCCCGATCTCACAAAGAGATGAGTCAGTGGGGGAGGATGAGTCAGCCACACATAGCATATATTGACTTCACACAGCTACAACAGAGACAGTGGGATTGGAGGCCAAATGTTGTGGATGCTAGGATGACAGAGGAGTATGAGCGATAGTTTGCATGATGACGGCCAGTGCCATTGATAGATCCAGATATTCCAATACCTAGGAGACAGGAGGACTTCCCACTTGCTAGAGAGGAGGAGAGAGATGATGAAGATGAAGATTATGAGCCAGATTCAGGTGATCAGGAGTCATTATAGGATATACCCATAGAGCCGGAGACAGCTAGGATAGAGGAGATGGAGATGTGTAGGGCTACCATAGCAAGTCAGCATGATCACATTGCAACATTAGAGATATAAAATGCTATCATGAGGACAAAGAAGGATCAGTTCAGAGTAGAGATAGCCAGACTTACAACAGCTCGAGATGCAGCAATAACCCAGGCACAGCAAGAAGGACAGAGTGTCACCGAGTATATTGGGTCGATTAGGGATGCCAGTGCACGTGAGATGGCACAGATGTTGGTAGAGATCAGAGAGGAGATATGCCATTGGAGGACACTATATGAGAGTGCAGTTCCACCAGATCAGAGAGCAGCTTCATATCGGGCATGATCGAGGACAGAGAGCAGGCCACTCTCTCGGAGGTCATTGAGCAGCATGGGGGTGAGTGGACCTATGAGACCACCACAGCCAGGACCAGGGACAGGAGGGACATCATCCTTGAGACATGGCAGGGATGAGGAGGACAGAGAGAGCACCCAATGACAAAGGCGCATGCTCCTTATGACAGACATTTGACATTATGTAGTCAGCCTGCGGGCCATACTTAGGACAAACAGTCCAATTTTGTACTCCGATATTAATTTGATATATGATATGATATGCATCGATATGATGAGATGCAACATGTTATGACTTATGTTATTATGCACCATTGATGTACCATTGTGGAACATGTATGGATATATTTTTTTATGTGTTTTTGATGCATTTATAATGTGAAATGGATAAAATGCTTGATGTAATGCATGAGATAATGCAAATGTACTAAGCAATGAATGCAGGATGCAGCATATGTGTGTGCTTTTTTTTTGTGGAGATCGGAGCACTAGACCGAACTGACTGCCCAAACTGATGGAAGAAATGTTAGTAAGAAGAAATGAGACAAAGGACAGTTAGAGACGAAGAAAAACTTGCTTTCACTAATGCACTTTGTAGGTGAGAACCTTTATTTTAATGTAGCAAAATGGATGCAAAGCATCATGGCATTGAAGGCCAAAGCTGAAACGCAACCCCTTTTGCAAAAGACAGACACATCACACACAAGGAATGAGTGAAGCATCCTAGGGTGCATACATCAAGGGTCGAGGTATGTGCGGCATTCACAAAGCGAACGTACTTATCACAGACACCCAATGATATAGTTGCCCCAGTTTGTAACAAACATTCCACAAATAGCAATCACAACCAAAAAAAAAAAAAAGAAAGGGACCATGAACCATCCCGGTCACTCTAAATCACTCAGTGACATCATCGAGCAACATAGGAACATGATCGAAGATAAATCAATAAATGATAAGACTCGCTAATTCCAACAAGTCAAATAAACATCTTGATCTTCATTGTCAAAAGTTGAAAGTGTTGATAGGATGTTCATGTTGTCTGGTTTCAGGGAATGTGGTACCCCATCTAAGATAGGACACAGTCTGGTTTCGGGCATACCACACCCTGTATAAGACTCATGATAATGTGCCAAGGACGAACGATATTGATGTTGATTGATTGATATGACAATTTTGATTAGTTTGAATGTCTGGTTTGATTGAAAATTTCATCTGTTAACGCATGATTCCATTAAAGTACAATGTGTGATTGCGTGTTGTTGGAGGGATGCTCAATGATTTGTCTTATGCACAAAAGGGATATTTTTTGTTTTGCTTTTCGAGATTTTACAATTTTTTTGTGTTCATTTTTTCAGGACTTTATTTGATGTTTAGGGATTTTTTTAAGGACATTTTTCAATTTTTTTTTGGATTATTGCAAGACATTTTTCAATTTGTTTGGATTATTTCAGGACATTTTTCAATTTTTTTTGGATTATTTCAGGACATTTTTCAATTTTTTTGGATTATTTCAGGACATTTTTCAATTTATTTTTTTTGGATTATTTCAGGACATTATGTGATTTTTTATGATTTTGCCCCCAGTGTCTAGCAAGGCAAGGAATATGACAGGTGAATAAATAGGCTTTCTAAAATGTTGGTGGATAGAGGGAAGACAAAGGCCTTTTATCATGGAGACAATAAAGATGCAATTTTCAAGGGCTATTGCGTGATGGGACAAGAGACTGGATATGACAATGTAAAGCAGTGACATGGCATGAGGGACATGTCAAGAGGTTTTTGAAACCATGTTTAAATTTTGTGTCCTTATGTCAGATCAAGATCAAGGGATAGAAAAGGTGTATGGATAGTGATAAGATATGGATAGGATAAGCAAGACCAAGAATGGATAAGGGACATGGACTGAAGGTCGGGATAGGATACGGGATAGTGGCAGAAAGTTGTAATAAGATAGGGAATATGGATGAAAGGTTATAATAAGCAAATGGATAAATGACCAAAAGCTATGATAGACTAAAAGCTGCAAACAAGATGCATGATGCTCATGAAGATCCTCAGCCTTGTCAAGATCAAAGGTGGAAAGGGAAACTGGACATGAGGGACAATAGGATATGAAGGGTAATGACATGGTATGATAGGATAATGAAACAATGAAGGACAAAAGGATATGAAGGAGGAAACCTGCCCCTAAGTGTGGTGTGCAAGAAGTTCATAGATTACGCATGACACCTGTTTGCCAGGTTTTCATCACGGTACTTGCCCAAGGTGCCTGTTTGCTAGGTTTTCACCAGTGGACGAATTATTTTTGCTTTACTTTTTTTTTTCTTTTGTCTTTTTTTTTTTTGTATTTTGACTTTTTTCAAGAGAAGATGGACACATGATAGGGGATGGAAGAAGGACTCAAACATCTTTTTGTTTGGATAGTAGTTTTGAAAAAAATAGACCATGATCGTTAAAAGTATGCTCAAAGACGTTGGTAGGATAAGGACATGGAAAAAGAGATGAAACTAAGGCAAGGATTTATGCAAAGGATGGGATCAAAGGGATCGAAGGATGGAAAATATGCATTGGATAATGGATAGGATATTGGAGAAATTGGGCTTCAGTGGATGGAAATGAAGGCAAGATCAACATTGGCACACACCTTGAGGGGTGGTGGATTGATGGAGGAAAAGTGTATTTTGGATATTGAGATTTTGACGAAGGAATAGCTAGGGATTTTGGGACATAAGGGCCCAAAATGGATGAAGAATGTGATGGAGGAATAGACTTGGAAATTTTGGATTCCAAGTTGGATGTTTCTTTAGGCTTTTGTGCTTCAAGGAGCCGCTTAGGGATCCACATGATTTTTTATTTTTCATGCTTTTGTGGTTCCTTGGTGTGCATTGCTTGCACAAGGGATTTAGGAACCCATATACATTTTGAATTTTCTTTATTTTGCTCAGTGGGCCTTTGTGGCCTTTTGGATATTTCTTTTTCTTTATAGATCATATTGTTCTTTGTTTTGACATGTCGATTATATTGGACATGTTGATCCTTGAATACATGTGGATTGCTAGACTTATGACTTTTATGTTTGCCATCTAAATTGCTTAGAGGGGGAAAGGAATGCATGGATGGATATGAATGAAATGGAGTTCTTTTGGATTGATGAAATTTACTCAAGGATGTATGCCTTTGCTAACCTTGCATAGAGGATGAAGGGATATAAGGACCTAAGATGGATGGAAGGGATGATGGGGAAGGGATATGTTTGGATTTTGAAGGGATGTTGGATTTAGTAGGGGTACCCACGTCTTGAGGAATTTCACTGAGGCCATGACCCTTAATATTTTCTTTAATATGAAGGGATTCTTGCTTATTGAGATCTACTCCTTTGCCTTTATGAATATTTTGACTTGTAGGATACTCTTTTCTTTGGGAAAAAGACGCAAGTCCATTATGAGGTGGATATGATATGAGAGAAATAATGAGATCTTGAAGTGGATCGGATTGCACCAAAGTGGAAGAACCCATTATGCATGTCGAGGGTTCATGAACATCTTGCACTGACACGTTAGAATCATGAGGGGGATTAGGATCATGAGGGGGACTAGGATTGTGTAGTGGACATGGTTCAATGACAGGCTCTTCAAGAGATGGAATGGGAGAAATAATGTGATCATCAAAAGAAATGATACCTTGGAGTGGATATGCTAGATTAGGACGTGGACATGGAGGAACAAAAAGATCTTGTGGAGGATCTGAAGGAATGATTTGATCTTGACAAGGAGTAAGATCATTGGAATCCTCTTTAGAGTTTCTTTGCTCTGGACTTTTAATGGATTCATCGGAAAGGATGGAAGGGATATCTTGATCTTTCAGAAGTGGAATGTCAATGGGATTTGAAAGGACATTGTGTTCTTGGATAGAATTGACAGGAATAAGTGAATCATTGCAAGTGTCTGGGGAAATGGGATCCTAGTCAACAATTGGATGGGATGATAAGGTTTCAAGATCTTGATCTTGATCTACTTCAAGACACGTTTCTTCATGCTCTAAATTATCCTCTTGACATGGGGTCGGACGTTGGATATGCATGGAGGATTCTGACAAGGGATCAATGTTTTGGCATGAAGGAAATGCACTTTGAACATTTGTGATGGATTCTGGCAAGGAATCAATTCTTGAACATGAGGAAGAGGGACTTTGAATGGGGTCCTCTAAAATAGGTATTGGCAATAATGTGCATGGTGGCATTGGGTCTTGTATTTCTGAAACATGACAAGGACGTGCATCATGAATTGGATTATCTTGGCAATCAATTATGGATAGCTCTTGGATAATTTCATCCTTGGGTGTATTATTTGATGAGGACAATATGGAAGGTTCTTGTGAAACTTCTAGAGGTGTAGGGATAGACGCCACTGGAGAGTCAATTTGTTTGTGGGGGGATGAGGCATTGCTAGACATAAGTGTATTATCTTGATCTTCCTCAAAGAACTCACTTGGTAATTTCCTTAAGATCATTGCAATAAAGCCACCTTTCTTTCGAGGTTTTGACATAGTTGTATTTGGAATTTGAACTTGTTTGGAAAGGAGTTGGTTCTGGTCTGATGTCATGTTTTGATTTCGAACTAGATGTTGATCAAATTGGTTTGACATGTTCAAAATTTGGCTTGGTGCATGTTGCAAGTTTTGTTTTTGAATGTTTGGTTGTGGTTGTTGACATTGATATGCCACCATTGGTTGAACTATTTGTTGACATTGTATATTTGGTTGGACATATTGTTGAAATTGAACCATTGGTTGTGTTGGTTGTATATGTTGGACAATTGGTTGTGTCTGTTGGAAATGTTGAACAACTAGTTGAACCATTGGTTGTATATGTTGGACCATTGGTTGTGTCTGTTGGAAATGTTCGAACTATTGAACAATTGGTTGTGATGGTTGAAAATGTGATTGATACTAAACACCTTCTTGTTCTTGTTGTGGAGGCACATAATGTTGTTGTCTCTTTTCTTAAAATTGTTTCATCATCTCTATTTGTGAGAGGAGAGTTGGTATGTCTGATTGTTCCATAAGAGATCTTACATCAATTGGCTCAATCTTTGGATTTCGACCTAGAAATTTTTGAAACATTTTGGACATTTGTGATCTATTCTTCTCAATGTTTTTCACTCTTTGTTCCAAAATCTCATTTTCTTGAGCTAGTTTCTCCTCTAGTTTTTGTATTTGGACATTTACATCATCATGATAAGTTTGATCCAAGTTCTGAGACATGTAGAGATTGGATTGACATGATTGATTGCTCAATTGTGATGAAATGGCTTCATAAGAAGGTTGAGACCTCATTTCAACAAACATGTCACTATGCAATGCAACTAATGGGATTGACAAATGCAACCTAAAAGGATGACAATGTAGCTAAATGTTTTTGGACTTTTTCAAGATTTTGACAAACTTTTTGGAATGCAAATCTAAAAAGAGACCCTTAGGAAATTGAAATGATGTCTAGACCTCAAAGGACAAAAGGACCAAGTGACAAAAGGAAAAAATGTCAATGTCTCCCCTATATGCTTGGATACTAAGCTAGGTTTGAACAAATGACATTGATGACAAAAAGACAAAAGTTTGATAAGGTCTAGACTTCCTAACAATGACTTAGGGTTTATCAAAGATTTGCATTACTCAAGTATGACAAAACCTAGTTTTGACACTATATGCAAAGGGACAATTACTATGCAAATGACCCTAATATGATATGATAATGACCTAAGCTTAATGAAGAGAGCTAGGGTATGCAAATGTGACCTAATGTTATGAGGACAAGGATGCAAATGCAAATGTATGACAATGTCAACCTAAGACAAAACCTAAGGTTGAATTATGAAATGGTATTACTCTAATGCAAGAGGACACATGCAAATGGATGACCCTTATTGATATGCAAAGGAGCATGACCTAGGTGAAACCTAACCTTGGTAGTTGACAATGAATTTGCAAAATGCAAACCTAGGATGAACCTAATGTTGGACATGCAATATGACACCTAAGTGAGGACCTAATAATGACATGCAAGGGGACACCTAAATGAGAACCTAATAAGGACATGCAAATGGACACCTAAATGAAATGGACCAAGTGGAATGCAAGAATGATGCTCTAAGCCCTAAGTATGGACAATGGAGGACCTAAATCTAAGTGACATGAATGTTGAGACAAGATTTTGAAAAAATTTTGACTACCATGTTTGAAGGTGTTTTGAACTTTGTTGAATGAAATACTCTTGTGTTTAACCTTGTTTGGACAATGTTTGGACTTTTTTGACAAATGATGTTTTGTGACAATTGTATAATTCAACTTTTTACAATCACAAAATACAAGATGTTTGGACTTAGACCCAAGACAATCATGCTCATTCACACATTTCTCATGGTAGGTAAGGACAGTAGGTACTTGAGAGGTAGACTCGTTATGAGATTCAAGGAGAATACATAGATGCTTGACCCCACGGGCTCCCCTCCACGGCACTCACTTCTCAGGGCAGCCAAGCATCAGTCCCCATGGAAATCTCCCCATGGCAAACTTAGTATCTCTTCCAAGTATCCGAACTCCTCCTTCTCAAGCAACTAGAAGGATTTTTGGCCTCTAAATACAAGGTGTTTAATAAGGATTTCTATTAAGAGCTACTCCTTGGTGTCACGCAAGCATGATTGAGACATAAGCCCACCAAGATACCAAACAAATGTAGTCGCGCAAGCACGATTTAGACCATGAGGCCCTACTTAGATGTTGATATGAGAAAGAGTCCAAGGGCCATCACTTCCCAAGTAACTACAATTCCCACGTAACCCTTCCTTCAAAGCTTTCGCCCATCAGGTATTTATTTATAGTGAGTTAGAATGCCAAGGTACTCTAGCTGTGCTCACTTTGGGTCGTTCCCTTCTCACGATTGTCACTTGCTTGCAAAAGAAAGCAAATGGTCGGGAAGGCAGGCCCTCTAAAGGTAACAAACAATCCAAGACATGAGAATGGTATCGAAGATCTAGATTTCTGATCACCCTAAGAAGGATGAGAGCATACTCTCCTACTCCAATGTCAAACTCAACAAACAAAGTGAACACATGTTCATTCCATCCTACTTAGCAAACATATTAGGTGCCTAATTAAAAATCACAAACACAAAGTTTGGTTGGAATACAAGGCAACCTGCAAAATCACTAAGTTAGAAGTTTGATTTGTTTGGTCTTTGACTAGTGAACCTGCATAAGATTTGTTAGTAGTTTCATTCTTAGTCTTCGTCACACGTAATGCCAAGGTGCTACATAGAGAATCAGTACCAAAGAAAACCAGAATGCAAGAAACAGAATGAAAACCAATTTTTTTTTTTTTTTTTTTTTACACAAGCGCAAATTGCCTTAACACAGGCACAGAACCCATCAAGTTGCACCTGTGTTGCATCACGCTGCACCTGTGTACCTTACACAAGCACAAAACACCTTACACAGGCACAGAAGGTGCCCACATAGGCGCAGAATGCTTTGACACAGGCGCAAAAGTGTCTAGAAAGCTCTGAGGCGCCCTGTTTCTTGATTTTTCACCTGCAAATCAGCTCAAAAGCACTCAAAAACATAGTTAAGGGGTTAAGTTCATGTCGGTTTCACCAATTAATGTAGATAGGAATTTGGAAATCATCAAACCAAGTAGCAAATTGGACTAGCTCAATCACGAAAACTAAAATGCAGTGACAAGAATCCTAAAAACACTCAATAGAGATAGGGAAATAAAACATTCAAATCAAATGCAAACCATCGCAAACGTGAATGTCTCCTCCATGATTCTCCATTGTCCTTCTTTCTCCTTCAAATAGCTTTTTTTTGTGGATCTCACCTTCAAGTGCATAAGTATAATGTGAAAGCAAGATTGACAAGACGAGACGACAGCATAAGGGTACTAGAAGCGTGATTGATTCGACCTTTTGATTGAAGAAATTCATCCAATTTATAGACAAATTGGAGAAAAGACAAGATCAGCATGAATTTGATTCGAATGGAAATTTCAAATCAGGAATGACAAATATGACAAATTATGACAAATTGACACTTTCTATGGGAAATTGATTGATTGACAATTATGACAAATTGCTATGTCAAAATTGATTGATTGACAATTATGACAAATTATGACAAATTTGCTATGTCATTCCCATGAAATTAGGAGAAATATAAGAGAAAATTGAAAATTAGATGAATTAGAAATTAGGAAATTTGAAAATTGATGAAAATTAGAAAATTAGGAATTAGGAGAAATTAGTAAATTGGAAAATTAGGTAAATTAATTAATAATTTTTCATTCATTAATTAATTCACAAAGAGGGAGGAATTAGAGCCAATTAAATAAATATTTAATTGTGACAAGAAGACTTAGGATAAATAAATAAATTATTTAACCTAGAGGGAGAAATGAAAAACAAGGTTAAATGAATAAATCATGAAACCCTAGAAGATGAATTAGAAATGCAAGGATGACAATTAGGTCTTGACAAAAGATAATTGATATCGATTCGATCATGATTCTGGCTGACAAAGAACCAATGCTGACAAAGTGATTTGATTGATAAATGCGCCAATTGACGAGAAACAATGACTAATTGATCCAAAATGACATGATTGAGAAGGACGACGATCGATGTCAAATCGATCGCAAAATTGATGAGATTGACAAGAACAACGATCGATGACAAATCGATTGCAAAATGACGAGATTGAAAATGACCACGATCGATGACAAAATAGTTTGCAAAATGACAAGATTGAAAATGACCACGATCGATGACAAATCGATCGCAAGATGATAAGATTGATAAGAGGACAAAACCCTAATTCAAAAGCAAGACAATTGAAGAATGCAGAAGAAGGACTCGATGCTCGCAAATGATAAAGACCAAGTGCGAATCATAGGAGAAATTTTAATGCGACGCAAAAACCCTAAAATAAGGCAATGCATCAATGTTAAAGTATGACTCCGCAAGCGTTGACCATTTTTAGACGTCTACATATATATGTGTGTGTGTGTATAATATATGTATATATATATGTATGTGTGTGTGTGTGTATATGTATATATATACATACGTGTGCACAGGCATATATTCCAAACAATGGTATTCAAACCAAAACATTATGAAACATCACTAATCAACATAAGGTAACTTACCACTATACCCATTAATTTAACTCAACTTGACCAATTAAGATGTGAGTGTGTGATAGCTCAATAAGGCACATATATAAGATTATTGAACCAAGTTCTTCTCCTGAGTGATTCTCTTCCTCCCTTCGGGAGGCTTGTTCATTTCTTGCAACCAACTTAGCACACCACAATAGTAGTCAATTGTTATTAAAACATACATTTAAAATATCACATTGTTTCCATATTCATTCTTCAAATTTCTAATCAAGATAAATATACTCAAAGAATATTTGTGTTCTTAAGTATTTTAACTAAACCAAGAAATAGTAAATAGTAATATCTCAATGGGGTGTAACATATTCATATGGTAAAAAAAAATATTCCACAGCAAAGTGGCCAAAAATTTGCTGGTTGAAAAGTTTTGCTACCTAACTCTATATTCTAACGCCCAAAAAGGTAACAATCTCACCAACACTTGAGATAGGTATGAGGTCCTTATATACCCACTCTCTGGTTCTTTTACAATGTGCATCTACCTTCTAATAAGAAACAAGGAATTTCAAAATTATGAATGCTTTTGACCCAAAAGAAAATAAGGAAGAGCTTTTAACCAAAACGCTTTTAAAGTTAGAAAATTGTAATAAAGATAAGAAAGAGAATGCAAAGATCCTCTTTTTATATGGAAAATCACTTAACATATAACTACATTATTGTATCATTTGTTCCAAGACAACTTTTCCATAGTAATATACATGACTTCATCATAAATACTTTTAATAGATATAAAGAAGAATCAGCTAAGAAGCAATGTATCCAACATAAGAAGAATAAACATCCATTAATCAGAGCACAAAGCCTTCAATTCACATAATTGCATTCAGGTAATCTTATTCACATCTACCAAAAACTTGTTGAATTCCTTCTAAAACAAAGTTCATTTAAAGCCTCTAAAAAAAGCCTCTATTATTATTGATATTCTAACATATATAGATACTCGATCATAATTGTCTCAAAAAATAACAATTTCTTGAAAAAGATTGTTTTTACAAAGAAAACTAAAACATAACATATCATAGCACACGTGGCCCACCAAAAACCATAATTCAAGATGTCGAAGACTCTTAAGTCTATGCTATTGACTGATGTAGAGGTGGGAGGATGATTTCCAATGACCTACAAGTCATTTTACAACTTACCACAACAAACAATCAATTCTTTCTCCCAACTCACCTAACAATCTAAGTGTCCTTGTGCATAGACAACATCATGCAACTTAGGTCTCATGGCTTTCAATGCTTCATAAACTGCTAATATTAATCTCCTAAGTCTTAAGACAACCTTATATACCACCTCCAACAATCAAAATATCCCAACTAGGCTTAGGGTCTTCTCCTTACCCAAAAGTGCAGACAAGGAGTGTTCAACCTGATTTGGTCACCTGAGGAGTTTGGAGACACCTCCTACTAGCTATACCTTGTTTTGTTCCTAGTTTCTACTAGCCCTCCTTTTTAGGATAGGTGAAAATTTCTTCTTTGTCTGGCCCTTCTTCCAAAAATATCGAACAGTTTTAGATACCCTTTTGGGAGTTTTAAATAATATTTCAAAATGACTATGAGGTGTTTTGGAACATGTCAATCAAATTTGAGGTTTTCTCGCTACACTAGGGGGTCAATTAGGTCACTTTTACAAAGGAACCTATCTCCAATCAACCAAACTTCTCACAAAACCCACTCAGATATCCTAGGTAGACCTCAAATAGATGGATTTACTAGTTTTTGACCAGGGAAGACTCCTTTTAATACCCTAATTGCAAAACCCTCCTTTTAAGCCAATTTCATGGGGTTTTAATGGAACTCAATACTCCAAGCTATATCTGACCAAAGTAACTCTTCAAACACCCTTCAATGGGTTTGCACATGCTCTAGGATCCTTCACATCAGTTTCCACATCAACCTTTTTGTCAAACTCTAACTGTATACCCACCCCCCAATTTCACTTGAAAGACATCCAAATTCACACTAGGGCATCACCCCAAAACCTTCCAAATGCCTCCCCTGCTCCTATACTCATGAAAAAGCCTAGTTTAAACCTTTTTAGATTATTCCACCAAGTTACAATAGAAAACAATGAGTGGAATGGTTTAAATGTTCATTTTCTCCATTTTCAAACCCTCAAAACTAGGTGACAAAGCCGCCTTCAGTAAATCACTTCCAAAATGCTCTAAAATTCATGAAAACACTCCAAATCAAAACCAAAACAAATTTAATTCATCCCTTTAACAATTTCAAATTATTTTAGATCATAACAGTAAAGTACGGACAAGTACAGGAGCTTGCAATAGCGGATTGCCAATCAAAATATAGGGAAAGCATACTATATTAAGGTTTCAATTTACACAACTCATGGCTCACCTTTTCCCAACGTTCATAAAGCCTATATATACATTATGAAACCTCCAAAACCATCCACAACTGACTTTTGAACTTCCTTAAGCAATTATGACACTTCACCTTCCTAGTTTGCACTTCTACAACTTTTACAATTTTGTAATGACAATTTTTACCATATTTTTGCAATTTGTGCAACATTTTCAATATAACACTTAAATGACCTTTTACACCTTAAAAATGGTCCACAATGACCTTATTACACACAAAATTGACTCAAGATACCTAAAATCTAACACTAGACCCAAATTGCATCCATAAAAGCAACATTGACAATTTCTTTACACAATATTACACCTAATGACTCAAATGACCCACATTAAATAACAAATGGTGTATTGTGACCTTATTTGTTTAAATAAAATAATAAAACACCTAAACTACTAAATGACTTCATTTGACCATATTTGCACAATAGGAGCTTGGTTCCCCTACACCATTGACATCAATAATTAAAGGGAGTTGGATTCCTTTCGGCTTCTAGTACCAATTGGAGTTGTGCATCAAGTAATTCTTCTTCTTATTCTACTTCTTCCACCAGCACTAGAGTCGCCCTCATATAATCGACGAAGTTCATCTCACATTTCTATGCCAAAGTTGTTAACCTAGAGAGGATATCTTCTTGTGGATCTTCTATGAATTTCATGCTAGGTTGAACTATGTTGGTAAATAGATTTGTCACTGCAATTGTTTCTCTGAAACTAACCCTATTTGCCTAAAGAGCAATGACAACCATGCCAATAGTTGGAGAGATCACAATCAAACTATGATCTTCCTTTGTGTTTTAGAGGGGAAAATCCCTCTTATGATGGGGGTTTTTGGGATTTTTGTGTACTTTTGACCTAAAAGTACAAAAGGGAGAGAAAACTAAACTAAAGAAAGGTGAATAATAGAAACACCAATGGAAAACATACGATACACATTGAGATTCCACAAATGATAATGATTGTAAAGGGGTTTTAAGCATGAGATAAGTTTGGATATGCTATAATGAAAGAAGAATAACACATCTCAACGTATGACCATAGATAACTTGAGAAAGAGGGGATTTTGCATCCCCAACATATGCTATCTATGTCTCAATGATGAGGAATCCGTGAACCATATTTTTATCCACTATCCTTTTGTCCAACCTATATGGTCAATGTTTTTCCAGCATTGGGGTTTAAATTGGGTGTTCCTTGAGGAGATTCAAGATTATTTCAAGAGCTGGTCTTGCAATACTAAAAATCCAACCATAAGAAATTTATGGAAGTTTTCCTTTCCACATATCCTATGGGGTATCTGGAAAGAAAGGAATAACATAATTTTTAGGAATGACATTAACCTCTCTGAGGTGGTTTGGGCTAAGATAAAATACAATTTTCTTGAGAATGTGATGGCTATTGGATCTCATTATTGTAGTAGTAAGGAAGATTATGATGTTCTAAGGAGCTCGAACATCCCAACCCACATGGACATTAATACCAATCAACTCAAAAGAAGGATGTGTTGCTAGTCATTTCCTCCCTATGATTAGATTAAGGCTAACTTTGATGGGGCTACTAAAGGGAACCTAGGGCCAGCTGGTTGTGGTGGAGTTATCCGTAATTGTGTTGGCTTTTGCATAGGGGTGGTTGCCTTTCCCTTAGGGAGCCAAACAAATCATTTGGCTGAAGCTATGGGCGCCCTCCAAGCTATTAAATCAGCACATCATCTAGGAGTCATTTTTTTATGGTTGGAGGGGAATTCTAAAAATATTATCAATTGCCTCCTTCGTAAGCATCAACCCTTATGGACAATTAAAAATATCATTAACATGGCCAGGGAGATGCTTGAGGGATTCGACCAGTGTTAAATTTCTCATGATTATAGAGAGGCCAACAAGAGTGTTGATTGGGCTGCCAATGAGGCAGTATGAAGCAGGAAAATCAATATTTGGTATGGTGAGGGGGAGCTCCCTTGAGTGGCACGTGACATTTTAAATTATGAAAGATATCATGGTAAGCAAGGCAGGATTTGATATTGTTTCCCGAGATGGTAGAGGTGGTCATGGCATCATGAAACGGTATCGTAAGCAACCGAGAGGGAGGTACATTATTAATTGCCATATCATCTTGCATGCTTTGTGGGTGCTTCTTTCCTTTTGGAGCAGAAGCGTAAGAAATATCTATTTTCTTCTAGAGGCTTCTTCTTTGCTAAAACGAAAGTCTACAGAGAAGAGTGGTATTTGCTGGAAATTACAATTGATTGATATCAATAAGAAGATGGGGTGAAATTGCAAGCGTACGGAGGCAACTAAAATTGATAAATGGCGGGACCGTCCCCAAGTTTGGGTTGTGTTGCAAGCAGCAAGAATGACAGATTACATGGAGAGAATGCAAGAAAGAAGGCTAGAAATCACTAGGATTTTCAAAAAGGGGTGGAATAAGGGAACATTAACCATTGGCAGTAGGAAGGTTGAGGTCAATGAGACCATGATCGCTGAGGCTACGGGTCTGCCAATGGATGGAATCAAATTCTACAGGGACCAGAAGTTGTCGGATGCTATTGTGAAGACATTCCCTAAGGACGAGGAGGAGAAAGCGAAACTAGTGAAGGGAAGCCATACTTACTACTCCCCTAAGGTAATCAAGATGATCTGGCGATGGATTTTCTTTAGATGGTAGATATACCAGGGTTTATAGCTACCATTTTGTTATTCTCAACCATTTTTGGTTCAAGGAGAAAATTTCCCTCCCCTACTACTTGTTTTGTGCCCTAAATGTCAGGATTATGGATGTTATCTCTAATCCCAAAACCAATCCAACTCTACATGAGGATCTTATGGTGGTTCTTTACAACAATATCAAGAATAGCACTGTTCAACTAAATATTGCAAAGGTTTCTGAGTCGGACGAGGAATTGGATTATTTGGATGATGACAATGGTGAGGGTTATGACACAGAGGTGGATGTTGAGGTGGACCCCCATATCACTAGGTCGAGCAAGCATAAAAGGAGAATTGGGCAAGAAGATCAGGGTAAAGGGTCGGTCAGAAGGGAGCAAAAGGGGGAAGATGATGACGGTTGGTATGAGGAAGAAGATGAGACTAAAGATGATATGGAGATAGACAACGAGGAGGTTTAAATTCTTTCCAGCTAGAAGAAGAAGGGGAAGATGTTGAGAGATGAGGAGTTGGGAGCTAAGAACCGTTTGCCCCTTCATACTGGTTCCAAGGACCACAGTAAGGGTTTGGCTGGGGAGGACACCTACATGAAGGAAGCTAAGATTCCTAAGTGGAAGGAGGTGGGTCTGGAGGTGAACTTGGATCCTGCAGGAGACAAGGCCCATGATGGACCTCATCTAGATATTGACCTCTATTTCAAAAATGGCACGGACTACTTCAATAAGGTCTTCCTTTGGGTTCACAAGGAAATAGCAAGCATAAAATCCAAATAGGCCCAGGAGGCCAACAAAATTGAAGCTTTAGAAGTTATTGGAAATGTGAAATTCAATTCCCTCCCTGATTGCTTAAGTGAGCTTACCAAAGCTATCAGCAATGCTGAGGAAATCATAAATTCCCAACACAATAGCTTTCAAACCTTGGAAGACAGAAATGGGGCTACTGAAAAGAGGATGGAAGGGATTGAGAAGACTCTCAAAAATATTTGGGAGCAGAGTCACAAGATTTTAAAGGCTGCCTATGACAGCATTAAGGTCCTTATCAGCAAGCTTGAAAGTGTCCAAGGGGAAAATGCCTTTGGGGACACCATTGAGGTGAAGGAAGACACCCCTAAAGATAAGGAGATGAGTCCTGGAAAAAGAATTTGTGCAAGCACCAGACAGAAGCAAAATCAAAGCAAGGATATTGAGGAGATCAAATGGACTACTGAGAACATGGAGAAACTGGAGCTAGAAGTTGTCGGGTTGCTAAAGAACTTTACCTAGTCTTGGCTTTTCTTTTCTGCTTTGTCTATTGTCTTTATTTCTATGTGTTGTGCCTTTCTGTTGCTGGATTTTTTTTTTCTGGTCAGCTGTCTTTTCTATGTCTATTGTCTCTAGCTTTTTCGATG
The DNA here is from genome assembly GCF_030272615.1 of Cryptomeria japonica. Classification (NCBI taxonomy): domain Eukaryota; kingdom Viridiplantae; phylum Streptophyta; class Pinopsida; order Cupressales; family Cupressaceae; genus Cryptomeria; species Cryptomeria japonica. The sequence goes on from NC_081412.1 coordinate 291,547,633, forward strand.
TTCTGTAATGGCTATCTTTTGATCTAATGTTGTAAAGGGTTTCAGGGGCCCTTCAAAACCTATTTTCCCCTAATCAAAAACACATCTCAATATATGAAGAAACAAGTTACCTTATCACATTCAAGCCAAGGTACCAGGGTATGATTGTTTTTCATCAATTACATATATCTTTATATTGAAAACCAAAGGATCACACAAATACACAAAGTGGTTAACAATTTAACATACAAGAAATTGATAACAATAACTCATGAGCATATTCAAGACTTACGAATCAAATGCACTCTTTATTATCCTTTTAAAAATGTACAAGTTCAAAAGCTCTTAGGTATAAAGTGTGAACACCAAAGTTCTCAAAATGTTTCTCTACAAAATTCTCCAGAGTTTCCCCTTTGCAAGAGTCCCCCTTTACATTGCAAACAGCCTTGCATTTATATGCTCTCTCCTGATAACTAACTAGTAACCGCCCAATAACTACCTTTGAATTTTGAGAAAAATAAAAAATAAGCTTTATTTTAGTTTGACTTTTCTCAACTTTCACACAAATAAAACTTATTTTGTAACTTTTAATTACAATGAGTGACAAAAAGTCACCTTTACCAAAATGGTAACCTAAAATCAATATTTCCAAAGAAAGAGCAAGTTACTCGTTTTGTCAGGATGGCCATTATGTCTTTTTCCAATACATGCCCAAATCATACATTCTAAATGCATTTGCTAAGCACCTCTTTCCTTGAATAAAATAACATGTAAGGCTTGTATAAGACATGATCAATCCAATCGTACTCAACTTCATTGCCACCTTGACCATTCAGTGAGGATGTATTTGAATTAAGCTCACTTCTATTGGAACCAGAGTATTCACTTCTTTCTCCCTCCTACAATAGCTCCATATTTTATGACTCTTAAAGAGGCAACACCAAAAAGAACAAATCTTTTGAGTACACATCATATTTTGTGAATATATTGGACCCTGTAATCCATCACATGCTCTCATGTTTACATAAAATAAATCATATTGTGATTCATATACCTATAATTGGGATATATTCCTTCAAGTTTATGTGGGAATGACTTCATAGAAAATCTCATCTTCACCATTTCCCATCACAAAGCACATTGTACAAGTAGTGACTCACAATCCAAACTTAAATATTAATGAATCCTCTCTATAGAATCTTTTCCAAAGTCAAGTTCTTTTATCATGGAAGATTTCCAACATAGTACACCTTCATGCTCATCAAACAAATCTATAATAAGAGTAAACTCATTGCTAAAATGACATCCAAGATTTCATCTAAACCATGATAAACTCAATCTGGCTTCAAGGTAAAGCAAGCAACAAACAACAAACAACATATTTTTCAACATTACACCCTTTTCTTGGATATAGTTTGCTAGGGCTAAATATAAAGTCTATGATGCAACTTCATTTTATCAAATGAGAGATTCCTTGCCAAGTCTATTTTGTGATGATTTTACAATCATTGCATTCCTTGAGGTGGCATATCTCTAAGGTATTTTGTCAAAACAATTTAGGTGTGATGTCAATGGTTGCATATTTCGCATGTGTCTCAAGTAGAGCACGGGTTGTAGAATGTGACTTTGCACCTACCACTCACATTGCTTGGATGCTTTTAAAACTTTTATAAAATTCATTTTGAGAGAATCCTTGTGATCATGGCATGCAACAAGATTGTATTTCTTTGTGGCGTTATGTCAAACAATTCACTTGCCTTGTTACTGCATTCACATTCTACATGCATGATTCCAGAGTATAAGAAATGTAATTTTGGCTTTATACCTACAATTTGAATTCATTTGAATGTATCTAAAGTGCTTTCAATGCATTCATTTTAGTGCATATCGCACTCATGAAGTAACCTTTCCTTGAGACATTTTGTCAAACAATTCATTGCATTGGTTTGTGCATCCACATTTTGCAAACATTACTTGCAGTATTGAAAGTTTCCAAAGCCTGTTAAACAAATTTGTTTCTGCATAACCTGCAACTATTACCTTCGATGAGATGACATCGCTTGGGGAAATATATCAAATAGTTGATGCACCCTATCTCAGCTTCCATGCTTGAATGTGCATTGGGGATGAAAATATAGAGTTGAGCTTTCCAACTATTTGTTTTTATTTGCTTACAACATTTCTGGAACTCTTTCATAAATACATTATGGGCATACCCTGCAATAAGTTTGTTTGATTCCTCAAAATTTCTTTATGATATGAAGCATTTATGTGAAACAATTCATGTGGCCTATTTTTTGGTTTTTAATCATTGCAAGAAGTGAGATGCCTATACTTCCACAATTCATGTTCAATATGTTTTTCCACATGTCTATAACCTGCCCAAATTACTTTCTCCACAAACCTATGTGGACACATTAAGTTTGCTATGAACTTCTAAAACCTTTTCATCAAATCTCATTTTGTGGAAACCCACATACATTGTATCAGTATGTCATGAGACGAATTCTCCTTGGGGTATTTTGTAAGACAATTCACATTCCTTTACTTTGTTTCCACATACACACAATATTCAGGGCTTCCATTTTTGCATAGGTGGGGAGGATAGCCACAAAGGTAGTAGTGTTCAATTTTCAATATGCAAATTACATTTTCTTGAAATTTTCCTAAGCCTCCTTCACCAAATATATTTTGGCACTTATCTTGAAATCATTCCATACATAGAATAGCATTGCATTGGATGAGAGCACATCTCCTCAAGATTTTTTCTCTAACAAATCATGTCCATAGTAACCTCTTGCTTCACATTTGGAATGTGTGGCTACGATATCTAAAAAATTCCCCCATAGATATGCTATGATGGATGTACATAACATGCTCTGGAGCTCCCATTTCTATACATGCAGCCTCGAGAAGGTATAGATAAAGGTCGTAAAACTTGGCTTTGCACCTGCCGGTTGTGTTTGCTTGAAAATTTCAAAAACCATTTTAATAGGTCTTTTGTGTAAATCGTGCGATGATTGCCTATGATGAGATGGAATGCCTTTGATGCATTTGCATGCCTTTGTTTATGCTCTACATTTTACACATATTTGGGTTGACACTTTCACAATCGATAACATTCCTCTCCTGATGACATATCTTTAAGCATTCTTTCAACGAATGCACTTCTAGCAATCATTACACTCCAAGAGATGACACCTCTTTGAGGCATTTTGACAAGCAGTTTGAATGCATTGTCTTTACTTCCACAATTGCATGTGAGTTTGTTATAACACGGGTAAAAAACCTATTAATACACTTCAACCTCTACCCACTTCTTTGTTGTTTGGACTTTACCATGCTCTCTCAATAACATATTGATAGATGGCTTATAAAGACTTTGATAGAAATCTTACAAAAATTATTTTACAGAACTTGCAAGTTTACATTTCATGATATGTCACTTTTGTGAGGCTTTCTTTAAAATAGTTCACTCTGGTTCAATATTTTGCATTTAGGTTTTCCATTTTACCATAGGCATAGGATGCTGGTAAAGGACATGGAATTTGGTTTTACTACTACCAATTGCATTTGCTTGAAAGTTTTTAAAGCCTTTTCAATAGATCCATTATATGCAAATTATGTAATCTCTAAACTCCGCTCTTTGAGATGGCATCTCTTTCAAGAAATTGTCAACTGGTTTGTATGCACCTTCTATATGTTTCCACATCTTGCAACGATTCTACAAGAGCATGTCCAACTGTAATACCTTGGTAGTTATGAATCCTTGAAATAGTCATAAAATTTGCAAGTTAAGCTTTTAGAGTTGATAACGTCAAAGTTAAGGTTTTGAAGCAACCAACGCAAAAAGTTGGGGTTTGATTTTCAAAAACGTGAAATTTAGAGTTTGGAGAAAAAAGGTGCACAAAGTTAAGGTTTTTGAAAATTTCTAACAAAATTTGGGTTTTGGAAGCATCATGTGTGAAAAGTTAGGATTTGGGGTTTACAAAGCATAAAAGTTGAGGTTTGAGAAGATTTCACGCAAAAAGTTAAGGTTTTTTAAATTTTTCGTGTGCAACAAGAAGTTAAGGGACGGTATGTTCAAATTTGTGGATTTAAAAGTTCAAATTTGTAGTTATATAAGCGCGGAAACAAACTACTAGAGCAATACCATCCTCTGACAACACCATTCTTGAATTTTCTTTCCATGATAGAAGATACTTTGTCTCAGTAATATATTGTCAAATAGACACTAAAGTGAATTGCCTCAAGCTTGATTTCTTACTGCAATAATCTCTTCTTGTAGACACTGACTATGATTTTTTGTTAGTGAAGCAGTCACCGGTGAGGAGGGACCTTAAAGAGATCAATCTGGACCAGTCAGCAAGAGTAAACACAATGGAATCACATTGATATGATGGAGGCAATGCAGAACAGATAGTTTTATTGCATGAAATTTGATTACACCCAATTGGTAGCAACCAGATTACAACATACCGGCACAGAGGCCTGGTAGAATAGGTCACAACTGGGACCTTGAATCAAAAGATCTATCTTCTAGGCACAGTTTATCTATCTGATACTCTGATTGATTCTAATTGATTACATTCTAAAGAATGATTACAAATATATATATCGATCCAAAGGATCCAGATGACCCAAAAGGGATTGAAACCCGAAGAACAAGACCTAATGTGCAAAATAAACAAGGTCGGCCTCCGCCAAGAGATTCCTTTGGAAAATCCAAAGGATGAAACGTAGATCATGGGGAAAGGTCGGCAACACACCAAGGAACATCAAAATTAACACCCAAGGCTCTACAAGCTTCGGAATGGGTTTCGGTAGATCACTAGAATAGGTTTCAGGCAACCGATAACAAAGGAACAATCGGTAACAAGAAACTGTCATGGAAACCAGTAGTGATATCTTGCTGGTAAGTGATCCAAATGAGATGTCATTTGAAAGAAAGAAATATGATCAAGTCTTCAAGTAGAATCCAACTCCATAGGATCCGGTGAGCCAAAACCGGGACACAGAGAAAGGAAAACTGAAACTGCAAATAGAAAACAAAATAGAAAGGAAAATATTTTTGGTTGATGCAAGATTGTTGTGAATCGGGGATGCTCCTGCTTCAGATATTCGGGGTTAGTGAAAAAGTCAGCCTCTCACTTTGTTGGGGTTAGAGGAAAACCAAGGCGGTCTACCTCTGCCTAAGAAATCCAAGATGAATCTTCAACTGGTATGCCCTTCCACTTCACAAGATATTCTTTATATTGATTGGTCTGGGTACTACGCCCAATCCTACTATCCAAAATCTCTTCAATCTGATCCGGTTCCTTCTGGGGCAATTGTTTCTCAAGGTCTGCAACACTGTCCTCACTAAATTTTGGTTCATGGTACTCATGAAGATCTAAAATGTTGAATATAGGTGAAATACTTAGACTATTTGGTATCTCCACTTCATATGCATTTTTAGAATTGAACTTCCTCAAAATCTTACAAGGTCCAAATTTCTTCATCTACAACTTATTATAAGTTCCATCCAGGAATCTCTCTTTTCTCAGATATATCATCACTTCATCACCAACTTCAAATTCCTTATGTCTCCTCTTCTCATCTGCCTTATCCTTATATTTGTTGTTCATGTCTTCCAAATGTTGTTTAACCTGAATAGCAATGCTATCATGTGATCTACAAAATCTTCTGCTTCTGAACTCTTTCGGTCTTCACTACTAATGTCTCTCAATTCTGATATTCCTCTAGGGTGCACTCCGGTAACAATCTCAAAAGGTGTTTTTCTGGTACTTCTATTCACTAAATTGTTGTAGGGAAACTCTACTTGTGCAAGGATCAATTCCGAACTTCTGGTTTTATCTCCCACTAAACATCTCAACAAGTTTCCCAAACTCTGGTTAACAAAATCTGTCTATCCATCATTTTATGGATGAAAAGTAGAACTGAACTTCAAATCTGTCTCCATCACCTTCCGAAGTGTTCTCCAAAAATAGCCAACAAACTTAGTGTATCTGTCTGAAAATATGTTCTTCTGTAATCCATGCAATCTCACCACTTCCTTGAAAAATATGTCTGCTACATGCAATGCATCTGATGTCTTCTTACAAGGTATGAAATGAGCCATCTTTGAAAATCTATCCACTACCACAAATATAGAATCATACCCTCTCGGTGTCTTAGGCAATCCAAGTACAAAATCCACGCTTACATTCTCCTAAGGTCTTACCGGTACTGTCAAAGGTTTATACAATCCCACATTCTGACCACTACCATTTGCAACTTGACAAACTCTACAACTCTGCACATATCTCTTAACATCCTTATGAATCTGGGGCCAAAAGTACTAATCACTCACCAATGCAATTGTTTTGTCAATGCCAAAATGTCCAGCTAAACATCCACTATGTTTCTCTTTATCAGGTTCTCTCTCATGGAACTCTTAGGTACGCACAACTGAACTCCCCTGAATAACATCCCATCCTAAATGAAATAATCCAACCATTTTCTCCTATCAACCATAACTGGTTCTCTACATGCTTTCCAAGGTTCTCCAAAATTCGGGTCTTCATCATACAAGGTGTATACACAAAAAAATGGCTATGAGCAATTAAATAAATATTTAATATTTATTTAATAGTTTTTTTTTTTAACGATAACCAGGTTAGATTTATATTGCTTAAAACGAAAGTATACATGCTTAAAGTTGATCAACAGCATTCTACAAAATGGGGTCCAGCCCCTACAAAACCAAAAGAACCCGAGACTGACACCACACCTACAAAGCCTACCATTACATGCGTGTCATGCCCAAACTTTGGGCAAAACACAAACGACAAAATTTTGTTTTAAAACACTAAATTTCATGCAACCATTATAAATAGTTGTAACAACTTAACAAGTTGTACCAACGAATTCTTAAATGATATTAAATATTATCCTGATCATTCCTATTTATAAGAGGAATGAACAAATGTTATGAGGGTAATTGAAATTTTACTCAAAAGTCCCTTCCATATCAGTTGCGCTTATTAGTACTTAATTAGATCCATTTCTAAAATTTACACGTTATTAAACTTACTTGGTTCGATATCAATTATTTAATAAATATCAAGTCCCCATCATCCTATTAATACATCCTTTCTTAATAATTTTAATTTAAAAGTGGGACACTAAAGGAACTATTTTATTATTTCCTCAACTTTACCCACTAACTTAATTCAAAACAACACTCTAAACTAATTGACGAGGTAAGATTTGTCTCCAATAATCGTTTATTGTTTTAAGGAACTAATTAGATTTATTCCTAGCTCTTAGATTATAAATGCCTGTCATTAATTAAAATGTGATTAATTTTATCCGACTAAAGGGTTTGATTTAAATTCATAATGATATTCATCCTATAAGGTAAAATCTCACAAACCTATATTTAGTATAAATTTTCGAGTAGTAATAAGTTCTAGAAACATCCTTTTGTTTCATACCCTTATGTTTAACAATAAACCCCTACTAAAATATTAGATCTACCATTTATCCTTAAACAAAATTATTATTAAATGTCTAAAGTAGAATAAATATTAATATATAATAAGTTGTAATAATTCTTTAATATATATATAATTAAATTATATATTATTTTCCTTAAACAAATATTGGTACAATATACCCAAATTCACTCATATCATTTTAACTCACTCTATATCTATATATATACTTTATATATATATATATATATATATATATATATATATATATATATATATATATATATATATATATATATATATACGCTTTAATTATATTTCCCATTATTTAAACCAACCATGAGAACCCTATGTAGACGTATAAAAATGACCATATTCCTAAATGAATATTTTATGTTCATTTCTCTATTTAATTAAATCCAATTTAATTAAATTATCCACATTCTTCTATTTTATTAAATAAATTATTCAATTTATTTAAATAAAATTCACTATATCCATTTAATGAATAAATCATTTTATTCAATTAAATCCCCCTAGTCACTTTTAATTAAATTCAAATTTAATTAAATAGTTATCCTAAATTGAATAAATCTAATTCATTTAATTTCCCCAAATTATAACCAAATTCAATTAAATCCTATTATGCCCCATCCACTTGCAAAATCCCAAACCCCTTCCTAATCCCTTCTAGAATCTTCTAATCGATTCTAATTAACCTAACCCTCCTCTAAACTTTGTCACATCCCTAAGCAAAGGGAGGTCACTTCTCAAATGACCCAAAGTCTTGGATAACCATTGAAGGTTTTCAACCTTCAACCACTAAAAACCTTAAAGTCTTTGAAAACCATTAAAAGCTTCCAACCTTCAACCACTTAATCCCTAAAATCTCCAATAACCATTAATGGTTAATTCAAACCTTCCCACATGGTTAAAACATTTGTTTTGACTCAACCTCTATCCAACCCAAGGGTCTCATCAGGCCATTAATGCTTTGACCATGATTATCTCTTAATCATTTGCACAAAGGTTTATCTCTGGATTAACTCTTAATCCAGTGGGTAAGCCTAACTTAGACTTGACCCTTAGCCTTTAGATAACCATGAGGTCTTCTCAGGCCTTTAATGCCTCCAACCTCTTCTCTCAATCCAATCCTATGTTGACACTTGTCACCATTTCATTGGTACAAATTGTGCACATGGATCCCCAACTTTCAAACATGGCCCTTGATTAAACCTTTCAATCCTGACCATCCATTGCCCTGTTTGTGTTATAAATAGAGCCCTCATTCCTCCATTCTTAACAATCATCTTTCAAATTTGAAGCATCACACTTATGCTCAAATTCTTTCAAAGCTCTCATTTCATATATGCTCCCCATTTAGCCTCTTTTAGAATAGAAATTAGACTAAATATGCATGCTAGAGTACTTTATTTATCATTTTAGCTCAATCATAGACTAAATATAGTATGCTAGGATAGTATTCATACTAACCTCGTCATCTTATCATCTAGTTTATTGCATTTTAGTATCATACATAGCTTAACATCCATCTCATACTAGAATCAATTAAAAGCATCTCTCGTTCTCATATTTGCCATCCCCAAACCATTTTGCTCAGTAATCTGAGAGCAAAAACGTTGGTTTGAGGGACATTGTGAGATAGAGAACCATGGGACCCTCCTTGGGAAGCTGAGTAACACTACGTTACTCCATAGTTTGCATCAAGAAGTCCTCTGTGTGTGTGTGGACTAGTTTTCTATAATATTTTCACATATTGAATTTTATTTGACCACTTTTCCCGCATACATTTCTGGCGCCCACCGTGGGGCTCGAACCCCAATAACACATCATTTTTTGAAATTGATCATTTTTGCAAGTCCGTGGGAAACGAGAATCAGCGCGTTGAAAAGATAAATTAGCGCATCCGCCTAACAGTTTAGCGCGTGAGCTGTCTGTCTTAGCGCATGAACACCTTTCCTCGGCGCATGATCCTATTTAACAAATTTTCCTGTAGGTGTCGACGCAGGCAAAACACATAATAGCGCATATACCTAACAGACTAGCGCATCCGATCAACCTTTTAGCGCTTGTAATACATCTTCCAGCGCGTTGAAGCCAAACATTAGCGCATCAGATTCAAACTTTTCCTGCATAACTGACCGCGAGAAAAAGCAAAACATAGAGTAGCGCTTACGACACGCAGAGTAGCGCATCCAGATAACAGAATAGCACAGAGAAAAGAAAATATAGCGCATCTGGAGCATATTGTAGCGCGTACAGTTTATTCTGTAGCGCATCACAGACAAAACAAACAAACAAAAAAAAAATTTATTGTAACCAAACTAAAATTCTAGACTTGTAGAAGTCCCCCGAATCAACTGACTAGCTTATCGTTTTGTTTATTTGCAGGGTTTTAACGGTTTCTTGCAGGTAAAGCGAAGAAATTTTCTTTTACAGCAAAATGCTTTTCTTTTGTTGACCTTCAAAAAAATCGAATTTGCTTTGTTGACTATTTCTTTTCATAGATCAGACAATCATTGCTTTGAACGATTAAAAAGAACATCATGTTTTTGTGGAGCAACATCTCTGCATAGATATTAGAAAATCACTGATTTAAAAGGCTAAAATAAGACCTCATTGTTTGCTTTGTCTCGAAAGTGGAAGGTATATGCTCTCCCCTTAACTGGGTGATCAAAAAGCCAAACCACTCTTACGCTTTCAGTACTTCAAGCATTTAAAACTTTTAGCAGGTCTGCCTTCCCGAGGAGTTGCAATCAACTCTTAAAGCCGTTTATGGCTGGTGTGAAGGGAACGACCTAAGTGGGAAACGGCTTTGACGCCAAGAATTCCAACCCACTATAATCAAATGTGGAAAGTGATGAAAGTCCTTTTCAATGGTTGCGCGCAGTGATTAGCCTTCCCCCAGTATCCTCGAGATACGTAAAGCCTTTGTTCTAAAGGTTGGGAAGCCTCCTGAGGGAGTTTATCACTGACGGCCGAACGGGAAGCCTGATTACGAACCATAAAACTAAAAGCTTTGAGCCAAGTTAGTATCCAAACATTTATAACATCATAGTGCAAGGGTGGGGAAGAATCCACCCCCAAGATTACTCACCCTATATCTCCCAAGATAACTACTCAATTATGAAGCAATTCACTTTGGGTTAACTTCTGGCAAAAGGCAAAAAAATAGGCGCCCTCTAGGGGGTGACACGGTTGTTTGAGTTGACGGAGTATCGAGACTAGTGGGCTATGATGTTACTTATGACCCTTGAATAAAGAGTCTTTTTGAAGTGTCTTATTTTGTATCAAACCTGTTAAAACATTGGGGATTTGAACACATCCTCGACAGAACATACACTTTCTGTTAGATTAGGCGAAATGATTGTACTTTGTGTGTCGTGCTTGCATTTTTTATTTCAGAAAATCATCCATCACACTTGAAAATTTTCTCAACAAAATTCAACATCCTCACAAAAACACACAAAAAGAAAAAAAACAGGGCAGTTTAGCGCGTAAGAGCAACATCTTAGCGCGTGTAATAGTTTTATTAGCGCATCCAAAAATCAAATTAGCGCGTACAACTAAAACAGTAGCGTTTTAATCCTAAGGCAAAACAGTGGACAATCCTTTAGCGCGTCCAAAACACATTCTAGCGCGTCTCAGGAACATATTAGTGCGTAGGTAACCACAACTAGCGCATAAAAGAAAACAGTTAGCGTGTAGGAGGCACAGTGTAGCGCATAGTTTTTCAAGCAAACTTAAATTGCTCAGGCTGATTTTTAGCGCGTGAGAGAAACAGCTTAGCGCATGAAAACCATATTTTAGCGCATTAACCAAAACAGTTAGCGCGTGTCCAACCCAGTCTAGCGCATGGATTTTTCACCTGTTAGAGCAAAACTTTTCCAGAATCAAAATTTTAGCATGTGACTAGGGGCAGATTAGCACGTGTGCAAAATATTTTAGCGCATCAAGAAAATTCAGTAGCACATCAAACCTCTGTTTTAGTGCGTGAAACAAGGCAGAAAAACAGAGAGTTAAAAACCGAAAATTTTTGAAAATTTCAAAAATATTTTTAAAAAGTTTTTCATCAAAAATCATCTTTTATCAAACCAGAGTGACAAAAACAAACGGTTAAAAACTTTTCTCAAGGTTAAACTTGTGTCAAACAAAGTTGTCAGAATCTGAAATGAATCGCACAATAGAGAACGTCTCTCCTATCATAATCCGGAACATTTTCATCATTAGTATCAATCAAATCCTTTAACATCTTACGGATTTTATCTCACAAACACTTGTCTAAAAAATTTCAAATTGTCAAATCCAGTTTCCAGATCAGGAAACTTCTTATCCATATCATTTGACACACTTTATCGTGAAGAGATATCTAAACCTTCATTCTGATAAAGTAAGATTTGAAATTTTCAAAACAAGAATCAACTAAATCCAAACAAATCAAAGGAAATCATTGATCACTCATGCATGACTAATCACCTTATTCTAAGAAGAAAGAACCTTTATCGTAACATCACGTTGAAGAAACAACAAACTAGTTTTTCCAAATTTATCAAGCGAAACAAGTTTTTATACATCAATCGTCAACTCTTCAAATCTCATCGGGTATTTCTTCATCACGTCAAACGTTATATCCAAAACAAATCTAGCGAATTTGACAGAGAACCCCTGAAAACAAGAGCATACTATCAAAAGTCTGCTTTTAATCAAAAGATAAACCGAGGTGGGAAAATCAATCCAGCATTCTTACCCGATGAGTGCATCACATATAACACATCTCGACCAGAACCACCAACGCCCGAACAACACATCGAAGAGGCTTTTGTTCCTTTCATCACTGAAAGCTTCTACTAAAATGCCTGTTACTCGCTCTCAACGAGACAAACAAAGTGAGGCACACGCAAAATCAAGTATGAATCGAAAATTATCAAATCCTTTTGAAGTTCCACCCGTAGAAGAACCTAAAATTACCGACACCCTTCTTAGAGAATGTCAAGTAAATCCCGCCTTCCAAAAACTTGTCGAAAAGCTCATAGAAAATGACAAGGAAAAATATTTGTTGATGCTCACAAGCAAGGGCGTTAAACTTCCGGAAGATTTCAACCCAAATCTTTTTCAAACTGAATCCCGGCAATATGCATCTCAAGAACAAAACCGAGAAGAAGAAACTCACATACCTGAACAACATAACTTTGAACAACACATTCCAAAACAACGCATACCAGAAATGCATATACCTGAACTAGAAACACCAGAGCAACATATACCATTTACCACTCCCTGTCAGCTAAGAGCCAATACAAGGCAAGAACTTTTTCCTCGGCAAGACAATGCACCCTTGATTGCTCTTACTCAACAAATGCAAATGTTACAAAGGCAAATACAGGATATGCAACAAGGGACAACAGTGTGGTACTCTTTAAACAAAATTTGTCCTTATCCATTTGACAGAAGCTTCAACATGGTACCTTTTCCTCCAAACTCGGACATTCCCAAATTTGATAAATATGATGGGAAAGGTGATCCTCGGGATCATGTTCAAGAATTTTGCACCATGAGTCTTGAATTTGCTCATGATGACACTTATCTAATGAGGTTGTTCCCAAGAAGCCTAGGAGGACAAACAATGGAATGGTTATCCAAGATTACACCACCTGTCAGATCGTTTGACGAATTGGTTAACAAATTCATCACCCACTATTCTTACAACATCCAACATGCCATAACCATGCTAGATGTTTGCAACACCAAACAAAAGAACAATGAAACATTCATGTTGTTCCTTCAGCGTTGGCGACGCATGGTATCCAGATATCCTCGCGATATTCCTGAAAAGGAGAAAATGGAAATCTTCATTGATAACTTAAATGGCGAAATGAGTTACAGACTCAAACTTCAATGCATACCATCCTTTGCCAAATTGATTGAAAATGGCATTCAAGTAGAGGAAGCTTGTGTCAAAAAGGGAACACTCAAATTCTACAAGGAAGGAACAAATTCATCAAACTACAATAACCAAAACAACACCAACTTTGACAAATCTAGATTTTGGACTCGAAACAAAAACGAAAGCAACAATGAACCACATGATCCTAAATCAAAACAACCAGTACTTGCATTATCTGGAAATCCTCAGAACATGAAAAATGCTAAAAATACTACTCCCAGTGCTAATACGTATGCGCAAAACACTGATCAAGGACAAATCAACACCAACAACACCAACGATAATCGAGGCAAAAACATGAATCCAGGACCTAACAACAATCCACGCAACAATACAAATAATTTCCAAAAGCGTATCTTCACACCACTGGGACAATCACTAGAATCCGCATTCAGAGAACTTTTGGCAAACAAGGTTCTTTCTTTACCACCACTCAACAATTATGAACCCCCAGTCAAACCACCTTGGTGGAATGATTCACACTATTGTGATTTCCATCGCAACAAGGGTCATAGAACAAACGAGTGCATGAGATTGAAACACATAATCCAGGACATGATTGATCGAGGTGACTTAACGGTGGATGGTCTCAAAACAAATAATGATCACGACGCCTTCAAAAATCCTCTCCCAAATTAAAGCAAAGATGGAGCATCAACTTCAAATGATACACGCGGAGCTCGTATTAATCACATTTATGATAACACTATCAATCATATATCAGTTGAAGATCATCAAGTAAATGTCATCACCATCCGAGATTAGCATGATCATGAATCTGTCAATGTAACAACCCGCACTCAGAAATATGTCTTGAAAGGACATACTGCACCTACAGCTACCACACCTAAAATCCAATATGACTTGGTTAACCAACTACGCAAGACTCCAGCCCAGATATCTATCCTGGAATTATTAAAACTATCACCCAAGCACAAAGACATATTGGAGTAAGCATTATTGGAAACAAATGTACCTCAAAATCTGGATACAGACAGATTTCAAGCCATGGTCGCCCATATGACAGAATCTCATAACCTCACCTTCTTAGAGCACGACAATACCTCATTAAGTCATCCGCATAATACCCCTCTCCATATTGAAGTCATTGTTTGCAAACACCGAGTCAAGAGAGTCCTAATAGATGGAGGAGCCGGCCTTAATATCTGTACTTTAAAGCTTATCCGTGCATTAGGCTTCTCAGAAGAATCTATTGATCCTTGCAAAAAGATTACCATAAAAGCATATGATGATGAGGAACGGTCCTCTAAAGGCACAGTCATATTACCTATTCAAGTAGGCCCAGTACAAAAGGATACTATTTGTCAAGTCTTAGATATTGATCTAACCTACAATATTTTGTTAGGATGACCCTGGATACATGAAATGCAAGCAGTCCCTTCTACATATCACCAGTGTGTCAAGTTTCCTTATGATGGACAAGAAATCTCCATATTTGCTGATCATAATCCATTTCAACATTGCAATGCAATGGGGGCAGCCCAGGACAGTTTGGTTCCTCATAATAGAGAAAAGCAACAATCTTCAACATCAGATCCATATACAGCAAAATCCAACTCCTTATGGGGAGACTTCAAGCAGAAAATGCAAATCAAAGACCAAGGCATGGGAGAATACTCTTTGGAACCTTTATGTTTGGCAAAATTTCCCACCTCACCTAGATCGCATGGTTTGCCTACTACATCAACACAACTGGTTACTCAGCCCATCACTAAATTTGATAGTACTTTCATCCAATTGGGTACTCTAGCACATGAATCAGAAGACAAAGATATTCTTAGCTGGTAATACAAAGATGAAGAAGAAAATCATAGAGTAGCTGCTCTGGACATTGTGCTACCAACACACATGTATGGAAAAAGCTACTTAATCATGAAGCAAATGGGATATGACGGTAAAGGACCTATTGGCAAATGCAAAGAGGGAGTTACTGAACCTATCGATCTTCCTTCACAACCTAGCAGAAACAAAGCAGGATTGGGCTCTAAACTCATGTTCCTATTAAAGCGGCCGCCTCACCTACCTATCAAACCTCAATGGAAGGAAAAGAAGAAGTACAAAGAAGAATCCTGGCAGGAAGCACTTTTTGAATCAGCAGAAACAATCCGCAAGGCATGGGAACGTCAAGATCAAAAGTTACATCAGGAAAAACTTCTAAGTCATAAGAAGGCCCTATCTGCAGCAGTAGCTCATATTCAAACACCAATATCTCAAGAACAAATCAGGACATCTTCAAATACCATTATTACTCCCCGAAGAAGCACAGTCTATGAACAAATCCAGCAAGTAGAAGATGGATCTGATACAGAATCAACACAAAATATCAAAATAGTATCCATCATCAAAGATTTGTTTTCACCATACAACACCCTTGTTTACAGCACAGATAGAATCTGGGATGATGCCTATGAAATAGATTCCAATGAATATGAATGGGGTACCTACTCCAATGCTACTACTGATATCCTAGATGATACTGATTCTATATCCCTTTCTCCAGAAGAACATAACATAGAGGATAGACCTCTTGAATTTGGACCACAACATATCTATGACGCTCCGGAAAGTGAACAGAAACATTATGAACAAATCTATGTGGAAGATGATACCATCGAGGACCTCGACGCAATCCAAAATTTCTTTAAACCAAAAACCCAGCACGATGAAAACTCTATCCTAACACTTATGGTAGCCGAACTTGATCCACCCAACGATTCCTTACCACTTGTCTTTCCTGACCTAATCGACTGGGACAAACCTGAAACAAGTGATATACCTATTTTCCCAGATGATGCATCTATTGTCCATTACCTATGTACCGTAAATCCAGAAACAGGCTCTACCAGTGAACGAAATAATGATATCTGTCAATCAGGGAGTGCCAAGTCTCTTAGTCGCAAAAATGCATCAAACAATGAATCTAATGCTGAAAACCAGTCAATGGCAGCTCTAGATCATAAAAAAGTAAAAATAAAGGACGCATCGGAGGGTGAAAACCTTTTTAAGGCACCTAACGATGGGAGACTTGACACCCTTCCTGAGCACTTTCATGAGCGATCGCCCATATTGATTGAGCCCACTCAATCAATCAACATTGGTACCACAGAAGCAGCCAGAAATATACATCTTGCAGAATCTCTAACAGAGGAAGAAAGATTGGCATTCATCATCTTCTTTAAAAAATAGCAAATCAACTTTGCTTGGTCATATGCTGATATGCCCGGAGTAGATCCACACTTAATCATGCATCACTTGTCCATCTCTACCGAAGTTAAGCCAGTCAAGCAAAAGCTACAAAAGATGAATCCACAGGTGGCACTCATGGTCAAAACTGAACTAAAAAAATTATTAGACGTCGGATTCATCCGACCCATTGACTATGCAGAGTGGATATCCAATATCGTTCCAGTATCAAAACCAGATGGTAGTATCAGAATATGCACTGACTTCAGAGACGTTAACAAAGCTTGTCCAAAAGATGACTTTCCTCTGCCAAGTATCAACATAATTGTAGATCTCACAACAAGCCATGCAATGCTCTCACTAATGGATGGTTTCTCAGGTTATAACCAAATTAAGATAGCTCCTGAAGATCAAGATAAAACAGCATTCACCTGTCCTTGGGGGACGTACTGTTGGAATGTCATGCCTTTTGGCTTGAAAAATGCGGGAGCCACTTATCAAAGAGCAATGACAACCATCTTCCATGATATGATGCACACATTTATGGAAGACTATGTGGATGATTTACTAGCAAAATCCTTCACCAGAGCTGAACATCTCGGCGTCCTAACAAAGATCTTTGATTGATTGCAAAAATTCCAAGTCCGACTCAACCCTAAGAAGTGTGTCTTCGGGGTTACATCAGGAAAGTTACTAGGCTACATAGTATCAGCTAAAGGTATTGAAGTTGATCCAGCAAAGGTACAAGCCATCATGAAAATGCCACCACCACGAAATATCAGTCAACTCAGATCTCTACAGGGATGGCTTCAATCAATCAGGCGATTCATCACTCAGCTAGCAGATAAAAGTCTACCATTTAACCATTTGCTACACAAAAATGTACCATTCAAATGGGAGGCTAAGTGTGCAGAATCTTTTTATCAAATCAAACAGTACCTGATGAATCCACCAGTTCTAGTACCACCAGTTGCCGGAAAGCCACTTATTCTATATATCTCAACAACAGATATTTCACTGGGGGCATTATTGGCACAAGAAGATCAACAAGTAAAGGAACGTGCCATATACTACATCAGTAGAACATTGAATGGCTATGAGCTCAACTATACATTTATTGAAAAGGCTTGCCTAACAGTAGTCTTTGCATCTCAGAAGTTTCAACATTACATGCTAGCACACACCATAAAGGAAGTTGCAAAAATTGATCCTCTCAAATATCTACTCAGCAAAGCCGCTCTTATAGGCCGATTGGCTAAATGGGTCATGATTCTCAGTGAATTTGACATCCAATACACAGAAAGAAGAGCCATCAAAGGACAAGCAATTGCAGATCAGTTGGCTGAAGCACCGCTACCAGGCAAACAAACCATGGAGGTTGAATTTCCAGATAGGGATGTACTCGCTCTTTCTACTAAACAATGGACCCTATACTTTGATGGATCCTATAATCAACATGGTTCAGGTGCCGGCATTCTGTTCATCACTCCTGAAGGACACACTATGCCAAAATCATACAGACTTATGTTTCCATGCACAAATAATGTGGCTAAATATGAAGCACCGGTCATCGGCATCTATGGAGACTCACAGAGTTAAAAGTCTATGGAGACTCACAACTGGTCATTAATCAAATTAATAACAACTATCAGACAAAGGATGACAAGCTACTACCTTACAAACGAATGGTGGATGACTTCAAACAGTATTTTGTGCACATCACCTTCGAGCAAATACCAAGGTTGAACAACAAAGCAGCCGATGCAATGGCTACAATCTCTTCGCTACTACAAATTCCTGAGCAACAGAGTCGTTATGAGTTCTTGGTAGAGCAACTATTCTCCCCCGCCTATGACCACTCCGAATCCCATGTTATCTATGCCTTGACTGGTTCCGATTCTCCGCTATATGGACCGATATACGACTACCTCAAGCATAATATCTTACCCATTGACCAATCCCGTAACCAAAAACGTAACTTTATCCGACAAGCTGCCCGTTACACCCTTACCGCTGATACTCTATATCGTCGAGGTCTCGATGGTACTCTTCTTCGTTGTCTTGATCGTAATGATTTCGATTCAGCTTTACATGAGCTTCATGAAGGTATTTGTGGCACACATTCAAGTGACACTACTCTTGCTAAAAAGCTTCTAAGGATGGGATACTACTAGCTTACAATGGAGAAAGATTCATATCACTTTGCCAAGAAATGTCCTAAATGCCAGATCCATGGCAATCTGATACATGCACCAGCATAGGAACTGCAGCCCTTTACAACATCATGGCCCTTTTGTCAGTGGGGACTGGACCTAGTTGGAAAAATTCATCCGTCCTCTTCAAATGGACACAAGTTCATTATAACAGCAATAGAATACTTTACAAAATGGATCGAAGCAGTTCCCATGACCACAGTGACCGGGAAACAAATTGCCTCTTTTATCCTGAATTATCTGATCTGCAGATATGGTATTCCAAGTTCAATCATCACAGATAATGGACGGCCCTTCAAAAATCAAGATGTCCAAGAACTATGTGAAAAATTCAAAATCCAACATCGGTTTTCTACACCATACTACCCACAGGGAAATGGTCAAGCAGAAGCATCTAACAAGACAATCCTAAAAATCCTCAAGAAAACGGTGAATGATGCAGGCAAAGATTGGCATGTACAACTCAATCCAGCACTTTGGGCATACAGGACCAGCATTTGCACACCTACAGGAGCAACACCATATTCATTGGTATATGGATCAGAGGCTATTTTACCCTTAGAGGTAGAAATTCCATCTCTTAGAGTCTCTTTGAAAGGTTTAATCCCTGATGAAGAGTATCGAGTTAACCGACTGCAAGAACTGGAACTATTAGATGAAAGACGCCAACATGCTTATACTCATCTCAAAGCATATCAACAATGCATGTGCAGGAGCTACAATCACAAGGTCATTCCTCGCAACTTCAAAGTTGGTGATCTAGTCCTCAAAGAAAATCCAAGAAATCAGCAGGATCGAGAAAAGAAAGGGAAATTTGAACCTAACTGGTTGGGTCCCTATGTCATCATATCAGTCTATGGATCAGGTGCCTATCAGCTAACAAATTCTGAAGGAGATGTGCTCGATGATCCAACTAACAGCATTCATCTGAAGAAATACTATACTTAAGGTAGCCTAGTGCACGGAAAAAGCCACAAAAAAAAAAAAAAAAAATCTCAACAAAAAAAAAACAAAAATACAAAGTACAATAAAAACAAACGGTGAAAACCTGGTAAACAGGCGCCCTTGTGAAAGAACAGCTCCTCTATCTATATCCATGCCATTTTATCCATCAAAATACTATCGGCCATCGCCCGACACTTAGCATATATCCATTCAGGACATACTTAGCGTAGTCACTATCCTGAGTTATTCATCTACCGCATTCCACCATAGCTTGGAAATCATTGTACATAATCATATCCAGAGGTACACTTAGCTAGGGGCATTAAATTGTTCAAAAACTTACAAACATTCAAGACATGCCAACTATTGCAAAACTCAGACATATGACATCCAACAAACACAACTACACTACATCACAACAACCAAAACACAAACAAATACACAAGAAACTCGAGGATGGATGATTTTCTGAAGTACTAAATGTTGCATTATCGCATCAATGTCTTGATTATTTTGCATTTTGAACTTTTTAAATTGATAGGAATCTTCTCTTTATCTCATAAAAAGCTTCACAGCTAGAGATCATGAGGAACTTCCAAAATTTTCTTAGTCTTCTGTCTGGGAGGTGATCACTTGTACTGTGTGAATATTTGCCTCGAGACGTGATACATATCACTGAAGGCCTAATTCCATTTCATGCATATAAATGATCTACTCTTGTCTGTTTAGGCAAAACGCACTCAGGTCGTCCTGGTTCAATTATACATTGACGCTTGTGCTATCTTGCAAAATTAAATATCATGTAAATTTTTCAGGTCATTATGGTTCAATTATACCATTATGCTTGTATAAATTTTCAACATACCCAAAATCAATAAATGCTCCATGATGATATTTACAAAGAAAGTAAATAAATGGTTATATCGGATAGCAAATACAAAATGAGAGATGCTCCAAAAACAGTTAGTTGCATATCATTTTACAATTAGTTGCATATCATTTTTTTTCAATTAGTTGCATATTATTACATATCATTTTGCATCATTATTACATCATTTTTCATCATATCATCTTACATCTCACAGCATATTGAATCATACATCTCATTTTCAAGATACATCTCACAGCATATTGAATCATACACAGCATATTAAATCATACATCTCATTTTCAAGATACATCTCACAGCATATAAAAACATACATTACATCATCTATGTAAACATTACATCATCATATAAAAAGCAAGTAGCACACATAACAATGCATCCATAAACACATCACATCGATCAAAAATGGTGATGTATATATATATCTCAAAAATGATCCAAATCTACAAAATGTGCCTCAACACTATGTCCAGTACACAGTATACAAAAGATCCAAAAATACAACAGAGACACTGTCTCTCAAGTATGACTATCTCCGGACAGAGATGGTCTCGCTCCAGCTGCACTCGCCCCTGGATCTCCAGGAGGGTCTTGTCTCGCTGGCCCAGTCACTCCTCGGCTCTCAAATCGTGTCCCAGCAGTTCGAGATCGACTCGATCTCGACTGTGCAAAACTCTCTACACATCGCTCTCTGGGTACTGCAGCCTCATAATGCCGCCTATAATACTCAACCTCCTGTACTCTCCGTGTCAACTCTCTCAGGGTGTCTCTCAATGGACCACCCACTGCTGCTCTCTATACACTCGCCAAGGCCTCCTCCACTCGATCCTGCCGCTCTATCTCCGTATCTCTCTCAACGGTCAACTGCGAAATCTGTCGCTGATAGGTCAAAATCTGTGCCTGTAGCTGTTGCACAGTAATCTGTAGGGTCCTGATCTGTGCATCCTCTACATGACCCGACACTCGAACCCGCAATGGTCCCTGTGCTGGAGGAACCCCTCCCACTCGCCCTATCCTCGGTACTGGAGGTGGGAGTATATCTACCCTCCTCCTCTGAGCTGGTCTCACCATCTCCTCCTCACCCCCCACTGCCGCCAAAACCTCTGTCACTCTCCCCTCTCTCCCGGCTCCAATGGCCAATCCTCCTCTCCCCCTCTCAATCCTACCCTGTCGTACCGCTCTCTGCACACCTCTGCCACCCTGCCTCCCCCTGGCTCCTCTACCTCCTCCATCATCTCCATCATCTCCGTCATCTCCATCATCTCCCCCCTCCTCTCCATCTGAATCAAATGCTAGCCTCATCTCTTTGGGATCTGAGATCCTCGCCACTACTCGCGCAGTAAACAAACGAGCGAACTCCTCTGTCATCCCGGCATCCTATATCTCTGGGGCATAGTCCCAGACCTGTCCAGCTAACCCTGTAAACTCTTCTATGGCCATGACACTATCAATAGTCGGCCCCCAATCAGCCACATCCTGCTGCCGCCGTGCATACAAGCACGCTCCCTGTGGAATCCCCTACTGCCTCCCAAACTGCTGTAAAACTTGGGTCACCAAAAACCGCTCAATGACGAATGGAGTCCTCCCAATCAGATACCTCATCATGAAAATGAATGGCATCTCTATCCCATCCTCTGCCCACACCTCGCAACCTATATACGGTCTCCAAGTGACCGTATCTATGTCATCAAAAACTCTCCTCCAGTGCTCTAGTTTGCCCAGCTTACGCTGGACAACTAAGCCTCTATATCCATAGGTGTATGCTGCACCTACGGGCCTATCTCTGTCTGCCACTGGTCTCGCTCCTGGGATGTGCTCCCAGCACCATACCTATAATAGGGTCACACCCGCTGATAAGCTCCCATAACTGAGGTATACTACCTCATGAAGGCTCCTGTAAAGATGGGCCAACATCGCTAACCCCCATGCAAATCTCTGACCCTGTGTAACCATCTGCTCCAGAACCAGCCCCCATCCTACTGAAAATCCCTTTGACCTACGATCAGGACAAAGGAATCCCCCAATGAATCCTGCCAATACAGATGGCAGCGGTGCATAATCCAGATTCAAAAACTCCTGCCAAGGGATCTCATATCCATAGACAGTCTCATCATGAAATATGCGGCGCAGTGCCTCTGTGTCGCCCTCCTCTGACTGCTCATAGGGTAGCAGTGCCCCTATCACAGGAATGCGCAAAATCTGGTAGCAATCCTTCGGTGTCACTGTCATCTCTCCAGTGGCAAAATAAAAGGTGTTTGTGTCGCTATGCCACCTCTCTGCCAATACTATCAAAAGTCCCCAGTTCACAGTGAACCGAGGCATATCCAGAAGCGAGGTCAATCCACATTTCTCTATAATATCCAAGTCTGTCTGTGATAGACGTGGTATCAGCGTCCATGGTCTCGGGAATCTCTCCCTCGACTGCATGATACCTAATCGCTCCTGTCGACAAACAAAAACAAATCCAATATCAGTTTCCACATCAACACAAAGATATCAAAATACAATTTACATCAAAAACATGAAACAATTTCTCATCTACAATCAAAGTTCAAAATCCTATCATTTCATATCAACTTGTAACACAACTCAAGTTCTTCAAAAACCATATCAAAACTTGTAAAACAACTCAAGTACCAAAATCGCATAAACTTGTAAAACAACTCAAGTTTCCCACCCATATCAAAACTTGTAAAACAACTCAAGTTTCCAACCCATATCGGCTTGTAAAACAACTCAGGCTTTCATACACATTGAACTTGAAACAGACAAACGCAAATACATCATTTTCTGATCAAAACAACAGCTTGATAATCTATACATAACTTGGAAAATTTCACATCAAAACAAGTTATACAAATACTCATCTTGGATAAATGCATCAAAAACATGACAGGCACACAAAAACACAACTTTTCAAACTCGGCCAAAACTGCAAATTTTTCTTAGATGCGCTAAAACAGACCTTCACTACGCTAAAACAAACCCACGCGCTAGGCTGCTTGTCCTACGCGCTAACCTATCTGGCCAATGCGCTAGAATATATCTACGCGCTACTCTTTTCTTCTATTGCGCTACCTAATCTGTCCTATGCGCTAGAACCCATCTACACGCTAATCTATCCCTCCTAGGCGCTACCCTTTTAGCCCTATGCGCTAGGTTAATCCTACGCGCTAAACCCCTTTTCCTATGCGAACCCCGGCAGCTCCAATGCGCTAGGTCATACCTACGCGCTACCCTGTTTCCCCTACGCGCTACCATAGCCTTTGCATGCACTGTTCTACGTGCACGCGCTAACATAAATATCCTATGCGCTAAAAAACATTTTCGGATGCAACCCTTAAATTGACCTTGATGCGCTACTCTACACTTTGTATGCACTAAATTAAACCCTAGATGCGCTAAACCGAAAAACCTGAAGTTTAAAAATCAAAAAACACCTGAAAACGACAAAATAAAAAATCCAAAAGGGGTCAAAATTGTTGACTTACTGGTGGTCCACGCGCTACTGGTCTCCGATATCTCTGGACGCGCTCGAAACGGTGTCTGTGATAAGGAATAGGCATTTTCTCTCCAGAGAAAATTCTCTTTTCTTCAAAGTCAACAAAGCACAAATGACTTTAGATTAACCCCTTTTCACCTTTTATAAGAGGAAAATGAAATTAGGGTTAACCAACTGGACCAAATCAGATGTAATTTATCAGGAGATGAATTAATTTACACACTTTCTACAAGCATGGAATCCTACACATCATACGAACTTCATCAATTTAAATCAAAAAATTTCAAAAAATTGATTCATCTCCCGAGGGGGCATCACATCAAATCTAGGGCATCACTGGCAAATTAAAAGAGCGACACAAAAATTGCATTTGATCATAAATCATGATAAAGCATCATTTTCTTTGAAATAACATGTGCACACACGTCACTTCAAAGAGGGGCAAAATGTAGACGTATAAAAATGACCATATTCCTAAATGAATATTTTATGTTCATTTCTCTATTTAATTAAATCCAATTTAATTAAATTATCCACATTCTTCTATTTTATTAAATAAATTATTCAATTTATTTAAATAAAATTCACTATATCCATTTAATGAATAAATCATTTTATTCAATTAAATCCCCCTAGTCACTTTTAATTAAATTCAAATTTAATTAAATAGTTATCCTAAATTGAATAAATCTAATTCATTTAATTTCCCCAAATTATAACCAAATTCAATTAAATCATTTAATTCAATTAAATCCTATTATCCCCCATCCACTTGCAAAATCCCAAACCCCTTCCTAATCCCTTCTAGAATCTTCTAATCGATTCTAATTAACCTAACCCTCCTCTAAACTTTGTCACATCCCTAAGCAAAGGGAGGTCACTTCTCAAATGACCCAAAGTCTTGGATAACCATTGAAGGTTTTCAACCTTCAACCACTAAAACCCTTAAAGTCTTTGAAAACCATTAAAAGCTTCCAACCTTCAACCACTTAATCCCTAAAGTCTCCAATAACCATTAATGGTTAATTCAAACCTTCCCACATGGTTAAAACATTTGTTTTGACTCAACCTCTATCCAACCCAAGGGTCTCATCAGGCCATTAATGCTTTGACCATGATTATCTCTTAATCATTTGCACAAAGGTTTATCTCTGGATTAACTCTTAATCCAGTGGGTAAGCCTAACTTAGACTTGACCCTTAGCCTTTAGATAACCATGAGGTCTTCTCAGGCCTTTAATGCCTCCAACCTCTTTTCTCAATCCAATCCTATGTTGACACTTGTCACCATTTCATTGGTACAAATTGTGCACATGGATCCCCAACTTTCAAACCTGGCCCTTGATTAAACCTTTCAATCCTGACCATCCATTGCCTTGTTTGTGTTATAAATAGAGCCCTCATTCCTCCATTCTTAACAATCATCTTTCAAATTTGAAGCATCACACTTATGCTCAAATTCTTTCAAAGCTCTCATTTCATATATGCTCCCCATTTAGCCTCTTTTAGAATAGAAATTAGACTAAATATGCATGCTAGAGTACTTTATTTATCATTTTAGCTCAATCATAGACTAAATATAGTATGCTAGGATAGTATTCATACTAACTTCGTCATCTTATCATCTAGTTTATTGCATTTTAGTATCATACATAGCTTAACATCCATCTCATACTAGAATCAATTAAAAGCATCTCTCGTTCTCATATTTGCCATCCCCAAACCATTTTGCTCAGTAATCTGAGAGCAAAAACATTGGTTTGAGGGACATTGTGAGATAGAGAACCATGGGACCCTCCTTGGGAAGCTGAGTAACACTACGTTACTCCATAGCTTGCATCAAGAAGTCCTGTGTGTGTGTGTGGACTAGTTTTCTATAATATTTTCACATATTGAGTTTTATTTGACCACTTTTCCCGCATACACCCTAATTTTATAATAATATAAATTTGCTCTTTCATTTTATACTTCTCTCATTTTATTCTATTTCTCTTTTCTTATTTTTTTTTTCTTTCCTTTGGAATACCCTAACCCCGTCGGGTTAGGGTTTCTTTTTTTTTTGTATGCTTGCAAGGCCGGATGGGAGAAAAATGGCGGAGAGGGTGGAGAAGGCGGCGGCGTAGAAGGAAGGCGATGAGCACAGGGGGTCTCCCCACAGGGACAGCCACAGCCATAGCCAAGCCCTGCAAGTCACGCCCCACAGTGGTGGCCTTGGCCGCCACTGTGTGGCGCGGCCTGCAGCCTCGGCGTCGCCGCCCACTGGCTCAAGGGGAAGGCCACCCTGCGTGAACACCCGCAGGGGCCGAGCCCCCCCAACCCCCCCCCGTTTTTTTGTTTTTTTTTTTTACTTAAAACAAAAAAAAAAATCCTTTTTTTTAATATATCTTTTTTTTTGTGTTTAAATATAATGTGTTAAATATATTTATATATTTCTACATCAATATTATCCATTTAGTGAAGGTTTATATGAAGTATTTGTACATATATTTTACGTCACACATAATTGAAAATGCAGTCTGATTATCTAATACTGATTTTGTATATTTTTATGAAACTATTTTAAAACAGTCTGATTAAAATATTTTAAATTAAATCAAGTATTATTTATTTTTTGTTAAAAATTCAATACCATAAATCCGAGATAGACTAGATAAAAGGATTTATTTCCTGCAATAAATGGGTGACAGTTATTTACTGAAACTAAACAGCAACTATAGAAAGATGAAATTATTTTAAATCAGTTAGTCCATTTAATCGTTAGATTCTATTTTCTGTAATTAAGTAATTTACAGTATTCAATAATTTAAACAGCATTTATATAAATGGCTGAATTCAATAATTTTAACAAGTAAATGTTTTATTAATTAATTTAAAACCTAGAGATATGTATAGAAAATAGTCTGATTTTTATTTTCAGAATAAACATGCATGCAAGCATTAAAATTTTAAGAACAATGTAAACTGATATTCAACAGAATCTTTCCATTTATGCAATATTAAATTAATAGAAATAATGCAATTATTTAAGGCATTTTTAGAATCCAATATAGACATTATTACAAGAGGGTGAAATACCCAAACTAGTCCCTCATTCCTATTGAATGAGGACTTCAATTAAATTAGATACATCTTCTT
The DNA here is from genome assembly GCF_030272615.1 of Cryptomeria japonica. Classification (NCBI taxonomy): domain Eukaryota; kingdom Viridiplantae; phylum Streptophyta; class Pinopsida; order Cupressales; family Cupressaceae; genus Cryptomeria; species Cryptomeria japonica. The sequence goes on from NC_081412.1 coordinate 291,574,942, forward strand.
TCCTAACAGGGTACAATATATAGTTTCCTTTTACATTTCTGCACTTAAAATATCAATTACTCTGTTTCCAAATCTTTTTTTGCAAACAATTAAAACAACAACTTCTACTTGTCCTTTTCTTTCCTTTCAACAACCTGCAAATAAATGAATGCTATGACCATGGAGTGCTCACCTCCCAGCCTAGGCTAACTAGTAGCCACCCCCCGAGCTCGGAGAACCAAGCCCTAGATAGGTAACAAACATGCAAACACAAAAGATAGAATACACACAAACTAAAACACATCCCAACCCAGGCTACATTGCACCACACATTGTGATGTCCTTTTCAAGGGTGGTAGTGGACCAAGTACCCTGAGGAGAACTGTAAGTATGGAAAAACATGTAGCCACCTCATGGCAAACCAAATACATCAAGTATAGCAACCCCTTATTCCTTATGCCCCCCAAGGCATTCATGCCTTATTTCCCTCCTTATGACCCCCAATGGATAAACAAGCCATGCAGCAAGGGTCACATAAAATCCCTTTTGATCGCTCTCATAACGAGAGTCTCTTACTCGAGGGCTATCACTTCTACCACCCACAAGATCCTCCTCTCTCCCAAGAGGAAGAGGTCTTGATGACTCCCAAAAACACACACAATGTATAAACACAAAATACCAAATAAATTTCCAAGAGAACATGCACGGAAACTAGTCTTTTACACAAACATTACTTTCAAAAACACATGCAATAAGAAATCCATTATAAGAAAGATACAACCAACCTTAATCTGCCCAAAGGTATGCTAGTTTTGCTGAGGATGAGCAGCCCAATTCCACGGTTCTTCCCTTTCTACCCTTAGCCAAAATTCTCAATCCAAAAAATCTAGCTTGTTCTTTTCAAAATTCTTTTGTCTCCAAAAATGGAGAGTGGGTGATTACCCACAAATTTTCTAATTCTTGCTTAAGAAGCCCATTGTGAGAGTTCTCACAAGTTTCTAAAAACTAAAAAGGAAGGTAAGGTAAAATGGGAAAGGGAACTCTCATTCGAAAAGGAAGGTTTACAACTAGGTTCAAGTCTTCTAATTTCAATTTTCGCACAACTTAGAAAAGTCACTTTTTAGGGTGTCTAAAAGGTCACATGGGAGTAGAAACTTGCCTAAAATTACCCCTAACCCTTAGGTATATCTTATGGGCTTTAGGAAACCCTATTAAACTACCCCTAGGTGTCCATTTAACCCTTTTTAAACCCTTCTGAATTTTATTTTCGGGTCAAACCTATGTTGACCATCCCAAAGATTCTTTACCCAAGGCATTTATGGAAATCACATCACATTAATTGAAAAAGCTATAGTTAAACGATTCCCTCCAAGAGACAAATTTAAAAACTCAAACATAAATCAACACGTGTCAAGTGACACGAAGAAAATACTTTTACAAAATTGCACATTAAATCTTGTCTCTTGTTGGATTTAAATAATTCAAATAAATAACATTTAACACACATGCATCATTTACTATTATGAATAAAATATGACACAAACGGGGTGTTGTCTCTCCAAATAGACAAACCCTGGTTTTACGAACATACATAGGTCTAGGTTTGGTTCTCCATAATATTTCCATGGTCACATGGATATCTTTTCCTGCGCCACTCAAATGCACATTAGTAATTTCCAATAACCTCGTATAATATTAAACACATGAATTAGAATACACATCAAACACTTCGCATATAATTTACATTTGAACAATTCAATATATCTCATATCCAAATAAATCCACATAAGCAATTATCATAATTTTCATAATTTTGATCCACACATAAAACATACATCCTAATTCTATCATCATCGTACAGTCCTGCAAATCCAATAATGACATACATCATTTCTAATTTGTCCTATTCTAGAATCATATAGAGTTCTATATCATAAAGCATATAAATGAAGCATCAACATTCATCAATGTTATCCAATTCATGGAATCATATAAGTTCAAAATCTAGACATAGTTGACCTACGTTAAATCAAGATTATCCAATCAATGGATCTTTGGGATTTCAAATTCATAATACATCAAAGTATACACCACCGAGTGAAATAACTCTATAACTTGGTTCAATTTCTTTTCTCACAAATCTATCGGTCTAACACAATCCATTCTATTGTATTATATAGCATTTATAAATAGGGTCAAACATGGTCAACTAAGTTAATCAAAGCTTGGTTTGGGGAAGGCCTTACATCCTCCTCCCCTAGAGTTCGACTTACTCCTGGAAGTCGCATGAGTAGAATTACGAGGTAGGGACATAACATTTCCCACAATTTCAATGAGTTACTCAAAATCTTATCTTGCCTACTAGAAGGTTGAAATACCAAAATCAACTTATTTTTGAAATTAACTTGCTATCTGCACAAGGTTAAATTCTTAGTATTTTTTTATTACATTTCCCTTAAATCTCAGGTAGGTGTTTACAAAATTTTGTCTTCCAACAACTTACATTAATGCTCCATCCAAACTATGACAATAACACACATCAACTTCCACAATCAAGGTTACAAATATTGAATTTCTAGGAGTCCTACTTTGTTTAGAATTTGTTTAAAAACATGTTTATCCTATTGTATTCTCGTCCAAGCATGTTACTTAAGAAAATTGACATCACACTTATCCACAATGAATCTACTTACTCTACAACCAGACACCTCTTTAGGGTGTTAATAAAATATTTGTTAAACCGTCCTAGGTGCATAATTTATTCCAACTTCCTTAGGTAACAAGGCATAATTCAAATTTAGGTTCTTTCAACTCCGCCCCTATATAGGGTAGTTTTCTACCATTAGGGATTTCAATGTTTATATTTCTAGGCACCAAGGTTTAAGTTTCATAGGGTACATTATTCGCAATTTCCAAACATTAAGGTACATAACAATCCCATTCTAAGGGAGTGATGGGAATTATTAATACTTATTTTAGATCTCATCCACACAATCATTTCCATACACATGCTAAATTTACCAGTCGACAATCATTACTTTCGTAATTCATTAGGTCTAGATCACACTATTGCTATTAAAAAAAAAATTCTTTTTCAGATTGCCGCAATTAATTTAACTTAGGAGGATATTCCTTCCTTTATCTTACTTTGATTAATTCGTTGTGCCTAATTTCACTCCTTGCAGTATTCTCTCGTGACACACTATCAGTGGTTCAACGAACATGATAGACATTTACACAAATTACATCACTAGGGCTAGTTATATCAACCATCAAAACGACCACTTTGACACTTTACAAGATCAAAATACAAGTTACTTCTGCCAAGTCCAATAAAAAAAGAAAAATGCCGGCAATTGCAAAATATTAAAACTAGAAACATGGCAAGTGCCATAGCTCAAATAAAAAGAAACATAAATTTAGTGGTCCTTTCATCATAAAAAAAATATAGACAGAAAGTACTAGCCCCTAGATCACGAAATGCTATTCAAAGGAAAATCAAAAATAATGTCGAATCAAACTCGAGACAAGATGACCATTCTAGCCATGCTATAGGGAGTAACCGCAACACATCACTCAAGATCACGTGTCCTGAGAGTGTTAGGAAGTGATTATTAGACTCTTAAGGTTCTTAGATTCTTTATAATCCTTTATTGACTTATGAAATAAATTATTATATACAAGAGATCGCAATCGTTTAATAGATCATGTTCCATTTTAACCTTCACGTGCTTACTATTACCAGCAAAGCTTTCCAATATAAACCGCTATCTTTTAGGGTTATTAACATCCATAATAATATCTAACAGGAGATTGCACTAACTCTACCATTCTCCGTCCATTCTTCTTGAACTTCCATTACTTATCTTAATATGCTAAACCTTGATTCAATGATACGTGGCAGCTCAAGTATCGACACTTCCATGTCTTACACACTCGGTTGCTAGTTCGGTACAAAATTGACACTCGTTTACTTAGAACCATTTAGGGTTTGTATAATGTAATCATATAATTTTACTAGGAACATCATTTGTTTTCTTAGCACCTTATGTTAGCTCCTTTATATTTTCACTTCTAACATTCACTTGCCTTCATTAGGTAAGAGCTTGTTGCTAAAATTACTAACACTTATGGTTAAGAGCCATTTGGGGAGGAATTATTGTCAATTAAGGTCGATAATGGTTGACAACAATTTCTACGCCCACATTTCATGACATAATTCAAACAACTCGGAGAATGGACTTATTCTCTCCTACTTCACTTATGCAACTTGAAAAACAAGGGGGTGTGCACTCAAAAAGTGGCCAACACCCATCCACTTAATTAAAATTTAGTAAAAGGGAAGTTATCTCATTCCATATTACTTATTTATATTTACTTACTAGTCAAATTATGGCATATCACAACCTTCGATCTCTTTGATCTAAATAAACCATCTTACCGTCCTAATATCCAGCTCCCCTATTATGGTATAGCATAAGGATGTCCAACAATTACCAATGTCTTAAGACTCCCATAATTTCCAAGTTCTTAGCTAACACATAATTGGGCTCCTTATCAATGTTTTCATAAATCATTTTATACTGCCAACTAATTCTCATTAAAACTTTAGTGTTATATTATTGTTATACAATCCTTCCTTAAGCCATTTCCATCTGCATGTTGCTTCATCCATGTTTAATGTTTTCCAATACTTTCACACTTGACTACCATAATTTGCAAAGCTTCTTCGATTGTGCTCAGTAGTTAAATATTGATACATATTGTCTTGTACCTAGCGGCTAACCTTGATTGGGTTGCACTTTCCTTCTTAGTTTTCTGAATGAATATTAGTTACTTATTCCTAGATTATAAGATCTTAATTCTTTTACACCCCTTGTACTTCAATGGGGATTTTTGTATGATTCCTAAATCAACTCTACTCTCTCTTCCATTATTTATTTTTTTACAAGATTATCTTCCCATAAAAGAACTAGTTGAGGTTTTACTTGCTTGTTTTCCCAATTATATAACCATGGATGAACTTAGGGTTTATTGTAAATACGTGTTCTTTACCCAAAAAGTTCATGCCTCATTTTTCCTTATTTAACTTACCTATAGTATTACTAGGGTTTTCTGATCAAGGGAATTTCCATTCATCATTTTAGTTCTTATCTTCAGGGTTATCCAACTCTAGCTCCACTATATTGCTACAAACATTGTCCAACAAATGCTCTTAATGAGAACTCTAGCATGACCACAATCTTAAGGTACCTAGTCATTAGGATAGGTTAATGCTTCTACCTGAGATTCGTAAGAGTTCCTTTTAATTCTTCCTCATTTATGTCTCCAATGACGGCCTTGATCTTTTTAACCATCATAATTTCACATAGCTTAAAACTTAACTGGAACTGTCTCAGTTTTATTTATCTTGTTTATGGTGCCTTCATCTAAGGTCTAATTTATCTTGCTTGATTTGCCATGTCAAGAACATATCTCGATTGATGGCATTCCTTTAGTTACCATCAAAGGTATTTTATTGAAAGATTCATCTCCTCCTACTTGGTTTGATTAGGGCAATTATTACATTTTAGGTTCCAATTGAATGGTAACCTCATAAGCACAAAAGTACTATCTTTTCATTTTTAAACACCGAAATACTTTATATAAATAATTAATTCAACATTTCGCAACCCTTGGGATTTTATTATGCTATAAGCCTTATGACTAATAGGTTCAAATTTAAGGGCTTTAAGTGACCCTTGGAACCCCTTGAATTAATATTTGTTGATCTATTGATTTACAAGAATTTTCACTTATGTTTTACTTTGTTATTTCGCAAGTTTTCCACCTAGGTGTTATACTTCAAGCCATAGTTCGGTTTCAACTAAGTTATGAATGTAGCCCATGTTCACCAGTGTATGAACCTAGGGCTCTGATACCAAAATGTCATGCCCAAACTTTGGGCAAAACACAGACGACAAAAAAAAATTTTAAAACACTAAATTTCATGCAACCATTATAAATAGTTGTAACAACTTAACAAGTTGTACCAACGAATTCTTAAATGATATTAAATACTATCCTGATCATTCCTATTTATAAGAGGAACGAACAAATGTTATGAGGGTAATTAAAATTTCACTCAAAATTCCCTTCCATATCAGTTGCGCTTATTAGTACTTAATTAGATCCATTTCTAAAATTTAGACGTTATTAAACTTACTTGGTTCGATATCAATTATTTAATAAATATCAAGTCCCCATCATCCTATTAATACATCCTTTCTTAATAATTTTAATTTAGAAGTGGGACACTAAAGGAATTATTTTATTATTTCCTCAACTTTACCCACTAACTTAATTCAAAACAACACTCTAAACTAATTGACGAGGTAAGATTTGTCTCCAATAATCGTTTATTGTTTTAAGGAACTAATTAGATTTAGTCCTAGCTCTTAGATTATAAATGCCTGTCATTAATTAAAATGCGATTAATTTTATCCGACTGAAGGGTTTGATTGAAATTCATAATGATATTCATCCTATAAGGTAAAATCTCACAAACCTATATTTAGTATAAATTTTCGAGTAGTAATAAGTTCTAGAAACATCCTTTTATTTCATACCCTTATGTTTAACAATAAACCCCTACTAAAATATTAGATCTACCATTTATCCTTAAACAAAATTATTATTAAATGTCTAAAGTAGAATAAACATTAATATATAATAAGTTGTAATAATTCTTTAATATATATATATAATTAAATTATATATATTTTTCCTTAAACAAATATTGGTACAATATACCCAAATTCACTCATATCATTTTAACTCACTATATATATATATATATATATATATATATATGCTTTAATTATATTTCTTATTATTTAAACCAACCATGAGAACCCTAATTTTATAATAATATAAATTTGCTCTTTCATTTTATTCTATTTCTCCTTTCTTTCTTTCTTTTTTCTTTCCTTTGGAATACCCTAACCCCGTCGGGTTAAGGTTTCTTTTTTTTTATATGCTTGCAGGACCGAATGGGAGAAAAATGGCGAAGAGGGTGGAGAAGGCGGCGGCGTAGAAGGACGGCGGCGGGCACGGGGGGTCTCCCCGCAGGGACGGCCGCAGTCGAGCCCCGCGGGTCACGCCCCACAGTGGCGGCCTTGGCCGCCGCTGTGTGGCGTGGCCCGCAGCCTCGACGACGCTGCCCACTGGCTCAAGGGGAAGGCCGCCCTACGTGAACACCCGCAAGGGCTGACCCCCCCCCCTTTTCTTTTTTAGTTTTTTTTTTTTTTTACTTAAAACAAAAAAAAAAACAAATCCTTTTTTTTTAATATATCTTTTTTTTTGTGTTTAAATATAATGTGTTAAATATATTTATATATTTCTACATCAATATTATCCATTTAGTGAAGGTTTATATGAAGTATTTGTACATATATTTTATGTCAAACACAATTGAAAACGCTGTCTAATTATCTAATACTGATTTTGTATATTTTTATGAAACTGTTTTAAAACAGTCTGATTAAAATATTTTAAATTAAATCAAGTATTTATTTTTTTTGTTAAAAATTCAATACCATAAATCTGAGATAGACTAGATAAAAAGATTTATTTCCTACAATAAATGGGTGACAGTTATTTACTGAAACTAAACAGCAACTATAGAAATATAAAATTATTTTAAATCAGTTAGTCCATTTAATCATTAGATTCTATTTTTTGTAATTAAGTAATTTACAGTATTCAATAATTTAAACAACATTTATATAAATGGCTGAATTCAATAATTTTAACAAGTAAATGTTTTATTAATTAATTTAAAACTTAGAGATATGTATAGAAAATAGTCTAATTTTTATTTTCAGAATAAACATGCATGCAAGCATTAAAATTTTAAGAACAATGTAAACTGATATTCAACAGAATCTTTTCGTTTATGCAATATTAAATTAACAAAAATAATACAATTATTTAAGGCATTTTTAGAATCCAATATAGACATTATTACAAGAGGGTGAAATACCCAAACTAGTCCCTCATTTCTATTGAATGAGGACTTCAATTAAATTAGATACATCTTCTTTCCTAACTAAGTACAACATATAGTTTCCTTTTACATTTCTGCACTTAAAATATCAATTACTCCATTTCCAAATCTTTTTCTACAAATAATTAAAACAGCAACTTCTACTTGTCCTTTTCTTTCCTTTCAACAACATGCAAATAAATCAATGCTATGACCATGGAGTGCTCACCTCACAGCCTAGGCTAACTAGTAGCCACCCCCGAGCTCAGAGAACTAATCCCTAGACAGGTAACAAACATGCATACACAAAAGATAGAATACACACAAACTAAAATACATCCCAACCCAGGCTACACTGCACCACACATTGTGATGTCCTTTTCAAGGGTGGTAGTGGACCAAGTACCCTGAGGAGAACTGCAAGTATGGAAAAACATGTAGCCACCTCATGGCAAACCAAATACATCAAGTATAGCAACCCCTTATTCCTTATGCCCCCCAAGACATTCATGCCTTATTTCCCTCCTTATGACCCCCAATGCATAAACAAGCCATGCAGCAAGGGTCACATAAAATCCCTTGTGATCGCTCTCATAACGAGAGTCTCTCACTCGAGGGCTGTCACTTCTACCACCCACAAGATCCTCCTCTCTCCCAAGAGTAAGAGGTCTTGATGACTCTCAAAAACACACACAATGTATAAACACAAAATACCAAATAAATTTCCAAGAGAACATGCATAGAAACTAGTCTTTTACACAAACATTACTTTCAAAAACACATGCAATAAGAAATCCATTATAAGAAAGATACAACCAACCTTAATCTGCCCAAAGGTATGCTAGTTTTGTTGAGGATGAGCAGCCCAATTCCACGGTTCTTCCCTTTCTACCCTTAGCCAAAATTCTCAATCCAAAAAATCTAGCTTGTTCTTTTCAAAATTCTTTTGTCTCCAAAAATGGAGAGTGGGTGACTACCCACAAATTTTCTAATTCTTGCTTGAGAAGCCCATTGTGAGAGTTCTCACAAGTTTCTAAAACCTAAAAAGGAAGGTAAGGTAAAATGGGAAAGGGAACTCTCATTCGAAAAGGAAGGTTTACAACTAGGTTCAAGTCTTCTAATTTCAATTTTCGCACAACTTAGAAAAGTCACTTTTTAGGGTGTCTAAAAGGTCATATGGGAGTAGAAACTTGCCTAAAATTACCCCTAACCCTTAGGTATATCTTATGGGCTTTAGGAAACCCTATTAAACTACCCCTAGGTGTCCATTTAACCCTTTTTAAACCCCTCTGAAGTTTATTTTCGGGTCAAACCTATGTTGACCATCCCAAAGATTCTTTACCCAAGGTATTTATGGAAATCACATCACATTAATTGAAAAAGCTATAGTTAAACGATTCCCTCCAAGAGACAAATTTAAAAACTCAAACATAAATCAACACATATGTCAAGTGACACGAAGAAAATACTTTTACAAAATTGCACATTAAATCTTGTCTCTTGTTGGATTTAAATAATTCAAATAAATAACATTTAACACACATGCATCATTTACTATTACGAATAAAATACGACACAAACGAGGTGTTGTCTCTCCAAATAGACAAACCCTGGTTTTATGAACATACATAGGTCTAGGTTTGGTTCTCCATAATATTTCCATGGTCACATGGATATCTTTTCCTGCGCCACTCAAATGCACATTAGTAATTTCCAATAACCTCATATAATATTAAACACATGAATTAGAATACACATCAAACACTTCGCATATAATTTACATTTGAACAATTCAATATATCTCATATCCAAATAAATCCACATAATCAATTATCATAATTCTCATAATTTTGATCCACACATAAAACATACATCCTAATTCTATCATCATCGTATAGTCCTGCAAATCCAATAATGACATACATCATTTCCAATTTGTCCTATTCTAGAATCATATAGAGTTCTACATCATAAAGCATATAAATGAAGCATCAACTTTCATCAATGTTATCCAATTCATGGAATCATATAAGTTCAAAATCCAGACATAGCTGACATACGTTAAATCAATATCATCCAATCAATGGATCTTTGGGATTTCAAATTCATAATACATCAAAGTATACACCACCGAGTGAAATAACTCTATAACTTGGTTCAATTTCTTTTCTCACAAATCTATCAGTCTAACAGAGTCCATTCTATTGTATTATATAGCATTTATAAATAGGGTCAAACATGGTCAACTAAGTTAATCAAAGCTTGATTTGGGGAAGGCCTTACAATGCACAAATCTTACAACAAAGCCTCCCCACCCAAAACCCAACAACCCCTATGAGACCATCCTACTGGAACCAACCAAGGGCATACTCCCTAGAGAAATTGGGGATGCCCTAACTAGGACCTACCTCGAGTATCTCCATCCCTCCACCTGTCGAGGTTCCCGGCCTACCACCTCAAAGCAAACTGCGATCCACCACCTTCGCACTCTTCCGCAAGATTTGGTGACGCACCAGCGGCCGCCCTTCTTCATCAATTGGAGCCTTTGACTTCACTGGGGTCTGCTTGCCATGCATTTTTTCTCTTTCCTCTGGTCCCAGTTCCCGCACAAACTCCACAACATCCCTCCACCCATTTCTTTTATCCTCCATCTGAGCATCCACTGAACATGAAGCCGACCACACCACCAACAGTTCCACTGCTCCCCTTTCCTCACCAAGACACTACCACAGCCCTTGCACCAGTCTTAAGCCCTTGCCAATCTCCACACAAGCTATCACCTCCGCCAAACCACCAAACCATTTAGGTCTCAACAAAAGGGACGTCACCCGCAACACCTCATCTTTTGAACCTCCCACCATTAGGTCTAGCGCCATGAACAAGGATAAGATATCTTGGTTTGTTCGTGGGCCACAATCCAAGTCCAAGAATTCTTCCCCAAACATCAGGCGCACAACCCTCCAAAAAAATTCCTCATCCACCCTGAAAACATTCAAAAGTCGACTACTTGAAATTGAACCACGAAATGCAGACATTTGGCCCTCTGTAGATAGTGAGAAGTTGGCTTCCATCCTTCCCCACACTCGCATCTGAAACCTGCTCTCACGAAAGCCAAAACCATCCATAGTGAAATACCAAAACAAAAAGAGACAAGGCCCTAAAATAACCGTAGCCACTCCAAGAAATAATTACTTCACACGCATCACCTCAAACCAAATATCATCAGCTGAATAGACCTCCAATCACTGACATCATCACACCTACGCCGCCATTTCAACTTGCAACCAGATCAAAGATCATGAACCACGTGATTCATCCCTTCCCCTCCATCATATGTATCAAATCACACAAAACTCAACACCACGTCTCGGATTCTCCTTTCACTTCCTAAGCACCATCAACCAAACTCTAAGGGACACACATCCCTTAGGTCCTCAAATAAATTAAAATGGTCAGCCAAAGAACCATTTGCGCCAACGTTCGAAAGCTTATCAGCCTCAATGTTCGCTTCTCTGAGAACATGCTCTAATACCCTAAAATTGGTCATTTAAACCATGGGCCCCTAATCTCGACAACATCACCAAGGTCCTAACCAAAGGCAATTAAATCAATCTTGAGCACATTAATTAATTCTTTAATCATCAAATATTGCATGGCAAGTCAATTACTCAATATTAATTAAATATTTATTTAATTAATTGAATCATTCCAAGAATATCATTTTGATCAATTATCCTATTTAATTTATTAAATATCCTAGCATATTTAATTAATTAATAAATTTACCATTTAATCATGCAAAAAAGGAATTAATTTATTACAAAAGAGGAATTAATCACAAAGCAAGAGTTAAATTGAAAATAAAATAAAAGAATTAAATTGAGAGAGAAATCAAACTTGAAATATTATTTATTTCTTCTAAATTGAGAACTTGAAATTAGAAAAGCAATTAATTGAATTATTAATCATTCTCTAAAATTAGAACTCAAAGCTTTTGAGAAAAAGAAGCTCAGTTGCATTAAAAGACTCTTTTCTTGAATAAATCAAAGAATTATCTATTTTTATCACAAATACATGGAATTAATTAATTCTCATTTCTAATGCAACTTGAACTTTTTATTTGAATGCATTTCAATTAAACTATAATTGGAATCTCTCTCAAGGTTAACTGAACCTAATTTCTCAGTTATTTCAATTAATTCTAAATTGTTCTTTTTCTTGATCTCTCTTGTGAATTTCTATAAATTCAGCCTTTAGCTCTCATTCAAATCACCCCAGAGATATTTGAGAAACACCATAGAGATTATTATTATGTTTGATGAATACTAAGAGGGGGGTGAATTAGTATACCAAAAATACTGAACTCGGACACTTTATCAGTCTAGCAGCAAATCGGTATAACAGTTTAACTAACAAATCGGTTAACACAAATGCAAACCAAACAGCAAGTAATGCATTCACCCATAGAAGCACAATCACCATAACACAAGAGATTTTGATGTGGAAACCCAAATGGGAAAAACCACGGTGAGATGAAACTCACAAGTAACTATCTGCAGAATAGTAACCAGACTGGTTAAGGTCATACAATGTTCTTTACCAGAATAGATCCTATTAGAAATCTCAATCTCTGTTAGGAGATAAGTTCGATTAAAGACTACCTTGTGAGAGGATTTCAGATCCATAGATGTGAATCACCTTGTTAGAGGATTTACAAAGGCTTTTATGGGCCTACCGGTTAAGGGTTTCTGACTTGTCAAAGATGTGAGTAATCAACAAGTGAATGATCTAGAAAATAGCACAGTCTGCTTGGTTAGATCCATGATAGCTCATTGCTAATGCATTTCAACATCAATTCAGTCTTCAGTAAATCCACACTCTGTTACAGCACACAGACTTGATCTTTTCTGTTAAGATTGCACATACAAGAACTCATCTACCACCACAAACCCTAACAACTACACACATTCTAAAACCCTAGACATGATGTCCTTAAAAGGAATCCGATTTCATGTCGGTCCAATAGGATTACATTACAAGTTCCTAGGTTCATTGTATCTAGACACATTTGGTAACACGGCACAAAATCACCGTCAAAGTGTCGGTGGATGGTAACTCATCACAGAGTATTACCGGTTTATACAACTTTATCGATTACTGGTTGATAACTCAGAGTAATG